>NC_059326.1:227000833-227301666 GCF_018350155.1 Leopardus geoffroyi
AATACAAGATCGACAGAAATGTGCTTCATGGCCTGGTAGGGATTGGTGGAAGAAGAATCATCACAGAATCTAAACACAAAGAGGGGTTATTCTTACAGGTAAATCACAGGAAAGGAAGCTGAGGTCTACAGCTACGGAGTGACTTTTGCAAAGTCACAGCAAGTTACTTTAACAGAAGTTAACAGCAAGGCTCCGACAGTAAAATGTTAGGAAGAGCCCCATTACTTTTCAATGATTTTTGCAATTTTAAGCAGTCTTGGCGTGCTGATTATACGTATATGACTTGAATAGATACATAATTGGATACGCGGTTCATAAATATATACACCTGGGTGACAATTCCTCTTCCCAAACTGTTACATTAGGAGTCACTCTAGCCACATGTCTCCCAAAGGCAACGTGAGACAGAAGGAGACACCCAGATCCACCGAAAATGACCGCTTATATCTTTCAGTTTCCCTAGAAGATGGATCAAGAACTGGGCATATTGAGGCACTCTTCGTCTGATTCCAGCTATCCCTGGAGTAGATCGGCTTCTCACCGAGACTGCCTGGAGATGAGGGGCCCCTCGTGAAACACCACAGTTCCGCCTTTCTTTCAAACCAATACTCTGAAATCCTCCAGGTCGTAGGAAGCTCAGGGGACAAAGACACCCCCGTCTTGATATCTTAAGCATCCTCTCCTGACCTTGACTCTCAAGCTGAGGGGACATGTAGATCTGGACGTTTTAGTCCACTGTGGCATTCAAATGTCTGAATTTAGAAGACATTTGATAGGATCGTTGTAGTCATGTTGGTCAAAAAGTGACTTACCTGAGGCACAATGTTACTGACCTTCCAACCACTGCTGTTATTCCTTCCACCAAAAAATGGCAAGTTTTATGGCTGAAGTATACACCAGAAGCCAAACAGTCGAGTTCAAACTCTGAATTCAGTCTTTTTAAAAAAAAAATTTTATTTATTTTGAGATAAAGGATGCACGTGCAAGAGAGTGGGGGAGGGGCAGACAGAGAGGGAGAGAGAATCCCAACCAGCCTCCACACTCGGCACAGAGCCTGATGCTGGGCTCAGTCTCACAAGTGTGAGATATGACCTGAGCTGAAATCAAGAGTCAGACACTTAACCGACTGAGCCACGCAAGCGCCTCCTGAAATTCACTCTTGGGACTGAAGTTCCACAAGACCCTTGCTGAGTCTGTATTACATAAAAAGAAGGAGGACTGAGCATCGGTTGAAACAATAAGAACTGGACAGGAATTTATGGAACAACTCTTCTTTACCATGGATTGAAAACAAATTGGTATTTCGCAGATTCAGTCTATGCTCGAACCTGCATCTGGCAGGATATTTGTCTGCAAAATTGATGACTGGCAAATGTTAGCCATTGTTTGGGAGATGATACCCGATTCCTTAACGATCTGAGACAAAGTTCTATGTCTTTCAGATGGTAAACTATTAGAAAGGACACACTCCGTCAGGAAAACCTACCTGATAAAGAGCCCACACCGGCTTATACTTGTCGACATTTACGGGCTGCTGGAGACAGGGCTGCAGGATTTTTGGATCTTAGTCTCCACACTGGCATTGGCTGGATATGTCTTTTTACCCAGTGGAGAGTTGTGTGAAGAAGAAAGGAGAAGATCTTCAGGAAAGCATTTTGAGAAGCAGGAATTATTATATAAAGATGTCATCAAAATACCCGATGCCAAGACGATTCCCAGAGGAAAGAAGGCTTAAATGTGGACAGGTCCTATAGGAACCAAAAGTAAAGACCCCACATAATGGACTTATAGATAAATATAAAAGTTGACAGAAAACCGGATAATGTTTGGCATTTCAGATCCAAAGTTCAGACCAAAGTTTCTGCTGAGTATCCAAATGGGTAATAGTACACGTTATCGTATTTCTTAAGTCTATTGTGTGCCAAGTAGCAGCTAGGTACTTTATATATTATTCTCAAATTAAAATTTAATTCTCGGGGCACCTGGAGGGCTCAGTTGGTTAAGCATCCGACTTCAGCTCAGGTCGTGATCTCACAGTTCATGAGGCGGGCTCGGCGCTGACCGTGTGGAGCCTATTTGGGATTCTATCTCTCTCTCTCTGTCTCTCTGTCTGTCTATCTCTCTCTTTCTCCTGCTCTTCCCCCACTTGTGCTCTCTCTCTCTCAATATAAACAAATAAACTTTAAAAATTAAAAAAAAATTATCAGCTGAATGTTATTTTGTAGATATTATTTTCAATTTCTGATGAGAATATCGAGGCACAGAGAGATTCAGCTGGTTGTCTGCAACGCCACCCCTAGGAAAGAGCAGAACTGGAGTTTAAACCCCCAAGAGACTACAAGACCGTGGTTTTGTTCATGACACTACATGATACTGAGCTGAAAAGAGACAACATTAACGGGATGCACAAAATTTTAAGGGTCCATATGGGACCCCCCAGTCAGAGGGTGTCATTTCTGAGAGATCAACGATCGGAAAAAACGGTCTTTGTATTGCATCCCTGTTCTCTTTGTGCATCTAGGGGATAATGGGACAGCATTTAAATTTTTGTTTTAACGTTTATTTATTTTTGAGACAGAGAGAGACAGAGCATGAACGGGGGAGGGGCAGAGAGAGAGGGAGACACAGAATCGGAAACAGGCTCCAGGCTCCGAGCCATCAGCCCAGAGCCCGACGCGGGGCGCGAACCCACGGACCGCGAGATCGTGACCTGAGCTGAAGTCGGACGCTTAACCAACTGAGCCACCCAGGCGCCCCCATGGGACAGTATTTAAATCCATGTTCTCGATTTGAGTGTTATCCCTGTAAGTACTGCCAAGGGGAACACTACTTTAACCTTTCTCCAATTTTCCTAAAAATAAAAGTTTTCAAGGACAGACATTAGTGCAGATTATACCTTGACAATGTCTCAAAACTCTGCATGGCTCTATTTGAACAGAAGCCAAACTTATGAAAAAAAAAATGTCCACTTCAAAAGCTTAATGAAGGCAATTTGTCAACAATTTCACACATCATTTGCTCACAACCTTTGAATAGAAAGTTTCCCAATTTACCTTTTTCCCATGTGAACTTCTGGTCATGTGCGTTTAGTGATTCATTAATCATCATTTTCCCCAGAAACTGAGACGCAAGCAAAACACAATCCAAACGATCTGGGAAAATATATTCGATCCGATATGCTTATCATTTATATTTATCTTTTATGTGATGTCAGAACAGTGTACATAGAATTATGATCAGAGGCTGGTCTAAGATTTGGAATGAATTTGCTACACAAAAGGTTAAAACAACTTAATTGTTTCCTAGAGTGTCTAGATATTAGACGTCTAAAAATTTTGTAGAGGAGGGCGAGAAAAGGAGACAAACAGAAGCAGATGAACATGACTTACAGGAGAACAAGCAAAGGCTTCCCTTGGCACGGATTCTCGAAATAATTAACACGACACTTTTTGCAAAGGGACCTACTTGTCAAATAGCTAACTTAAATCCACGACTGTTGATTGTCAGTTGCAAAACAGATGATCTGTTTTGCAATCCGAACAGCTGAGCGGGAGGATGATGGAAAGTAATTAATAACACCAAGAATAAGGTTACTGCACATAGCTGATACTATTTGTATATCTGGGGCTCATAAAGTGTTATAGTGATTGAGGGAGGAGTTGCAAATGTTTCTGCTATTTCAGTAAAGCAAAGAAGCGTAAAACACTTCAACAGACGAGGGGGCGCAAAACATTTGGTGCTGTGATACTTACCGCAGAAACTATTTTCTGTTAAATTTTTAATGTAAGGCAAAACTCCCCTATTGCGTACTTGGGCTGCCCACATAGGGGACTCAGGTATGACATCTACATTGACAAAGAAAGGTAGTTTTATAAGACGAGGTGAGATATACTCTTGACCCAGGTATCTGGATAATTTGTCAAAAAGAATTAGAACCAGAAAAAAAAAAAATGGGAAAACTGGTGGAGGACTTGGGAAAGTGTTGGAATACATTATCCAGTGATTTTCACCCTTCAACCCACTTTTCAGCATAAAGGATTGTGTTTGCTAAACTATTTGGGCTATAATGATTCATAGCACCGGTGGTGGAATCTGACATGCGTCTGTGTGCGCGTCTCTGTGCGCATATACTTATTTTCACGCATGTAAATGCTTTGTCCGAATGAAATGTTTGGGCTACATTTATTACCCAACGGATTTTAATCAGCTTTACCAGCTATATATTGAAATCATCAAAGTTCTTAACTTAAAGATAATTCCCTGAAGAGCTTGATGAAATGTTCTTGTTCTTTTGTTTATATTTTACTAAGAGAACGAAATGTTTGCTTTCAACTAAACTGATCGATTGTCTGAAGATATTCACCCAGCCTCACCCAGCAAATGTCCAGGTTCCTGGGGAAGTTTGTTTATAGCGTCCTCTCCTCTGAGTGAATGTGGTGCTTACCCTGACAACAACACTTTGCTGAGTGGGTAATAATGGGAGGATCATTTTCCCTTTTTTAAACCGTGAATATATTGCTCCATTGTCTTCTACTGTCTGTGCGGTTTATGAGCATTCATACATCGTTCTTTTTGTCCCAGCCTTCTGGAAATACAATTATCATACAATTGCTTGAGTTGACATAGAACACATTGATTTGATACACTTATATATACTGCAAAATGATCACCAACACAGCATTAGCCAACTCTCTACCACCTCGCATAATCACTATTTCTTTTTTGTGGTAAGAACATTTAAGATCTACTCTCTTAGCAACTTTGAAGTATATCATACATACCTGTACGATAGTATTACCTATTATCATCGTGCTGTACGTTAGATCTCTAGAAAGTGGTTAATCTTATAACTGGAAGTTTGTACCTTTTGTCCCATATCTTCCCATTGCCTCCATTCCCCAGCCCCTGGTAACCACCACTCTACTCTGTTTCTAAGTTCAGCTTTTTTAGATTCCAAATATAGGTGATGTCACATAGTATTTGCCTTTCTCTATTTGACTAATCTCATTAACATAATGCCCTCCGGTTTCATCTAAGTAGTTGTAAATGGCAGAGTTTCCTTCTTTCTCATGGATGAATAATATTCCACTGTGTGTGTGTGTGTGTGTGTGTGTGTGTGTGTGTACACAGCACATCATCTTTGTCCATTTGCTTGTTGACAGGCACTTAGGTTGTTTCCACAGCTTGGCTATTGTAAATAATGCTGCAATAACATAGGTTTGCTTAGGTTTTTTTCTCCATTATTCTTATTTTTCAAATTCCATTGTGGTAGGTCTAGGTGTGGATGTTATTTTATTCAAATTATTTGACATTCACATGGTTCTTTCCATCTGAAAATTCATGGAAAATATTCTATTAATGTGAGTGATTCTTCCTTGCCATTTATACTTATTCTCTTTCATCAGAACTCTTATCATATAGATAAAGGAATTTCTGGATCTATTTTCCAGGTCTCTTAATTTTTTCTTTTATTTTTTGTATTTCTTTGCTATTTTGTGTTTTAATCTGGGAACATTCACAACTTGAGGTTTTAGCTTCTGAATTCAGTCTTTATTAGCTAATCTGTTTAGTCCATTCTATCTCCTTAGATTTTTTAAATTTAAATGATCATATTTTTTTCATTTTCAAGACATCTAATAAGTTATTTTATAGCAGCCTACTCCTGATTTATCCTATCCTATATTTCTGAAATTAATGATGACACTTTAATTTTTTAAAATTTTTCATTGAGGGGCGCCTGGGTGGCGCAGTCGGTTAAGCATCCGACTTCAGCCAGGTCACGATCTCGCGGTCCGTGAGTTCGAGCCCCGCGTCGGGCTCTGGGCTGATGGCTCAGAGCCTGGAGCCTGTTTCCGATTCTGTGTCTCCCTCTCTCTGCCCCTCCCCCATTCATGCTCTGTCTCTCTCTGTCCCAAAAATAAATAAAAACGTTGAAAAAAAAATTTTTTTAAAAGAAAAAAAAATTTTTCATTGAAAAGATGATTCATGCTTATCATAAAAGCAAACCTCCCCCCCAAATAAAAGCTTCAATGGACAAATAAAAAATTAAGTCTTCCTGGGGCGCCTGGGTGGCGCAGTCGGTTAAGCGTCTGACTTCAGCCAGGTCACGATCTCGTGGTCAGTGAGTTCGAGCCCCGCATCAGGCTCTGGGCTGATGGCTCAGAGCCTGGAGCCTGTTTCCGATTCTGTGTCTCCCTCTCTCTCTGCCCCTCCCCCGTTCATGCTCTGTCTCTCTCTGTCCCAAAAATAAATAAACGTTGAAAAAAAAATTAAAAAAAAAAAATTAAGTCTTCCTCCTAGCTACAACCAGCAGAGGCTTCTGGAAAGCAAGTTATATCAACAGTTTCTTTTTTGTGGGCATAGAATTCCAGAAATTTTCAATGCATATTTAGCATATATTTATATGTGAGCCTATATGTTTTTTAAACAAAAAAGTTGGTATGTTAAACATACTTCTGAAATATGACTGTTTTTGGGTTTCTTTCTATTATTTCACTCATAAAATTTTGGAGGTAATTTTATATCCATACATACAGAATTATCTCTTTAAAAAATACTTTCTCGGGGCGCCTGGGTGGCGCAGTCGGTTAAGCGTCCGACTTCAGCCAGGTCACGATCTCGCGGTCCGTGAGTTCGAGCCCCGCGTCGGGCTCTGTGCTGGCAGCTCAGAGCCTGGAGCCTGCTTCCGATTCTGTGTCTCCCTCTCTCTGATCCTCCCCCGTTCATGCTCTATCTCTCTCTATCCCAAAAATAAATAAACGTTGAAAAAAAAAATTTTTTTTTAAATACTTTCTCAAAACTTACTCTATGGATCACCATAAATTATTTATTTACTGTCTTGTGAAATATTAAGATTATCACTGTTTTTTTTTTTTTTTTGCCATTACAAACAATACTGTAGTAAACATGTCTGCATATTTAGCTTTTTCACCTAGTGTGAATATGTTATAGAATGAGTCCCTAGAAATGGAGTTTCCAAGTCTAAATGTACACACATTTAAAATTTTGACAGGGACACTTGGATGGCTCAGTCAGTTGAGAATCCGACTTCAGCTCAGGTCACGATCTCGTGGTCCATGAGTTTGAACCCTGACTCCGGCTCCGTGCTGACAGCTCAGGGCCTGAATGAAGCCTGCTTCAGATTCTGTGTCTCCCTCTCTTTCTGCCCCTCCCCCTCTCACTCTCTCTCTCTCTCTCAAAAATAAATAAAAACATTTAAAAAAATTATTAAAAAAATAAAAAATAAATAAAATGTTGACAAACGTTACCCAATTGTCCTCCAAAGAGGTTGCATTAGCAATTTATGAATGCTTACTTCCTCATAACCTTAACAAAATCATACATTATATTTGAAAGTGATAAGCTATTTTTCTGCCGGGGGTGTTGCAATTTTTCCCACTTTTTCACTCTGTTTTTTATTTTATTTCAATGCAACTATTTGAAACTTTATTTCCTTCTAGGTTTTTTTTTTTTTTTTACCTTTCTTAGAAAGGTCTTTCTCCCGCCAAAACTGGAAAAATATTTAACCATGTTGTCTTTTAATACTCTCCTTTCACCTGAAATTTACTTTTATTATAAAAAATGAGGAAGCAAGCTAAATAATATTTTCTTATTTAGTGGCTATTCCATCTACTTGTCACTAAAATCGAATAGCACTTTCATCAGATGCTAAATTGTCATATGATTATATTTCCTCATGTCTTCTTCTCTTTACTATTAACTCTGTTTTTTGGGGTGTTAGTTCTACTCTTTGCTGAATTCGATGGCATCATATTGATGTACTAAAATGCGTGGTAATTTTGGTCATGTGCTTTATGTTTGAGATTCTCTGCGCCCCTGTCTGTGGAAATTCTTGGGAACTGCTGTTAGCATTTGTTATGGGAGGAATAAATTCTAATTCTGCTTGGGGATGTAAGTACCTTACCATTTGGTGCAGCACCCCCGTTAGTCACGAGTATCCTCAAAGATGTTGGGCACTGCTCTGATTCTCTGGATCCAGTGCCCACACTCACTGCTCCAGCTTGGGGTTAAAGAGCCCTGCTGTATCTATGAGCCACTAGATACAAATTACTGCCGGATGAAGGAGTAGGGAGGAGAAACACCAGACTTCTTAGCTGTTCCCGTGGTTTACCAAAACAATCACCCAGGCAATTGCCCTAGCCCCCCTTTCCTGCTTCCTGACCCTATTACCTCTGGGCTTAGAGCCTCTGTGGAAGTGCCTCTACCTTTTATAGAAGTCCTATTCTGCATGTGCTATTGGCCATCAAACTTGTCTTCCTTTTGGAAGAAGAAATCAAGGATGTCTCCAAATTTTCAATCCATCAATGGCAGTCTTTTGGGTTCCAGCATGTTATAAAGAATCTCTTTTTTTGTCATTTCTAATTTTGTGTGGGAATGGCAAGCAAGCATAGGCATTTGTTGTGCCATTTTGACCCAAGCTACAGACCTTTTCCTTCTTAGTAGGATCTTGTACAATTTCCATTGATGAAAAACAGGATATTCTTCATGAAATATGGCCTCAGACCACCCATTTATCATGTGGTTTTCAGCAACATTAACTATATGATCCTTGCAACTTTAAAGAGTACTGTTTAATAATAAGTTCCTCTAAAGAAGAGCCTGAGATGAAGACTTATATTCAGGCATTTTATTTGGAAAGCAATCCCAGGAATCAGGAGTGAGAGGGAGGGGAGAATAAAACAGAGAGGGAGGAAAACTTGACAAAAGATGCATTATCAAGGTCATCACTGTAGGCAATGGGGGCTCCATTCCACTAGTAGTTCCGGAGAAATGTGTAAGATACATCTCAGAATTGCCCACCTGAGGGAGGGACGCATGTCCATTTACTCTACTGGCTTCAGTCCCCTGCGGACTGAGGGATTTCGCTCCGTGACTTTAACTCCATTTTTACATACATGTGCCAGCTGGCCATTCAGGTCCCTGCAGTATTGAAGAGAACATGATACCTCAAAGAATATATGGCCAGGCTTCTGGAGGAGAAAAGATGCCCTGTGCATGTTTGAAGTGAGGCATTGTCAGTACAAGCTTACCCTTGTAAGCCTTGTAAGTTTCATTTAAATGAAAATATCCATTGCACCTTTGTCTGAAATCAGAGATCAGTCAAGGTGATTGATGTTGCCTCAGAGGCATATATGAAAAGTACACATTGTCCTTAGCGATGTGTCTTGTGAGAAAAAGATCATAGAACATATCTGGAATGACCATTGCCATACCACAACTTCTTGGACAGTTCCTGGGCTGAGTTTAATTGGGGTTTACTTGTCACACCCTCTGTCAATGCATACAGGATATAGCTTTCTCAGTTTCTGGAACCTGGAAAAGGTTTGCTGTATCTGAAGACCTATGAATATGGTTTGAATCCTACTAGAACTCTCTATTTGTAAAATTTTTTTAATGTTTCTTTATTTATTTTGAGAGAGAGCGTGAGTGGAGGGAGTGGCAGAGAGAGCGGGAGAGAGAGAATCCCAAGCAGGCTCCCTGCCCAGCACGGAGCCTGACCCCAGGACTCTGTCTCATGATCATGAGATCATGAACTGAGCCAAAATCAAGAGTCAGACATTGAACAGACTGAGCCACCCAGGAATCCCTCTCTGTATGTTTTATACGTAGCATTTATATTAGAAGCTGATTTAACATTACTATGATATGTAATAATATCATCTAGTACTTATGTAAGAGTGGTAAGTATGTGGCATACATTCTCCACCATCTACATAACTGAGAAGCTGTTCTACACGTACCTGTCAACTCCACGTGGGACCTCAGAATGCTTCTCAACACCGTGCTCCAATTTGACATTTGAGTTAGCGTTTACTTGCCCTTTGTCGTTTAATACCTCTTCTTACTTCGTGACAATCATCAAATTTACTCAGCCTCAAAGTGATTCATCAGAAACATCACAGGCACTGTAACATCCAAAAAAAAAAAAAATGCAGGAGTTCACATGTTAAGATAGCACTGCTTGGCAATGAAGTTAACATGACCCTTGCTCACGTGGCCGTCCGTCCCTTTGCAGACCTTACAACTCTGAACAGAACTCTGCCAAATCTTGTGTAGCCATCAGAAGTTCTTGAGGTTGAAATAGGGGCTGGGTGTCCAGATTGTGATACAGAACGCTCTCACCTTTGCAAGGCGCCATGTTATCTAAAACGTGTGCACGGGGGGACTGTGCCCTTGCTTTACACAATTCTCCGCTAACTGAGATCCCATCTGCAATAATATCGAGCCATACGTTTCAGTTAACAGAGTACTGCAAAAGGAAGGACTGCCTGTATGTAGTTCAACTCACGAACGGTCAGAATTACAGAATAATCACCTGGTTCCGGAACGTCCATGCCTTGCGCCTCAACGTGGAGATCCCTGCTGCATGTGACGTTCAGGAGCGGGTTTACTGACCGAGCTGTGCTCTACGTCTGTGATCCATCTATTTGAGAACAGTTCTCATTGAAGTGCCATAAAAGCACTTGAAAGATTTGTACCCACTGTTATTTTCATCTCGTTAAAATAAGGTCCCATACTTCTGACCAGAACATCTTGATTCAAAGTGGTAATGAAAGCAAGCTAAAGAGAAGTACACCTTTAACAGCAGTCCACGGTGGAGACAACAGCCCCTTTGATCCAACACTGTTATTAACTGAATGTTTGGGCTCACCCCAATTCGTAGGTTGTAATCCTGACCCCTGAAGTGATGGATATTAAGAGGTGGGGTCTTCGGGAGGTGGGTGTGAGGGTGAAGCCCTCACGAACGGGATTAGTGCCCTTGTAAGAAGACACTCAAAGGGATCCTCCGAGGACCAGGAAGACACTCTGACCAGAAGCAGGATTTGCTAGTACCTTGATCTTGAACTTTCCAGCCTCCAGAACTATGAGAGATAAATACTTGTTGTTTAAGCCCTCCAGGCTCTGGTAGTTTATCTTAGCAGCCTGAATGGATTAAGACAAGCATCATTCCAAACTGTATATATGGCACGCAACCATAGAATTTTAAAAGGAAGAATATTTTTTTGATCCTTTGTTGATCTTTAACGACATTAATATAACATGCCGGTGGTTGGGGTGCCTGGGTGACTCAGTCAGTTAAACTTCTGACTCTTGATTTTGGCTCAGGTCATGATCTCATAGTTCATGAGTTCGAGCCCTGCTTCAGGCTCTGTGCTAACAATGCAGAGCCTGCTTGGGAGTCTCTCTCTCTCTCCCTCTCTCTGTTCCTCCTTCACTCAAGTTTCTCTCTCTCTCTCTCTCTCTCTCTCTCAAACTAAATAAACTTTAAAAACATATAATATTTCTGTGGTTAATGGTAGATATATTTCTTGACAGAAGGCTAAGCTGTTGTTAAAAAAACTTTAAGCCTCGCAAACAAGTTTGGGAAACTCTAGAATTAGAACAAAACAAGCAGCTATTTTAAAGTCTGTTTATCAGAAGGTTACTGTTGAGTTTCAGTTTCTGCTCCTGTCTATTGTTTGTGGCATTCCTAATCACCATTTTCACTCACCAGCACCATTCTCTCAGCTTTTAAACATTTCCAGTTCCCCAAATATGATGCTTCCAAGTAAGACTCATTCCGTTGCAAGTATAAAAGCATAAAAATATTTTTTAAACTGGAAGGATGCATTAAAAACTCAACAAGTCCAATAGTCTCATTTTAAATATGAGGAAACTGATACCCAAGATTTTAAGTGATGTGGCCAATGTCCCCTAACTTTTTAGACGCAGAGTTCTGCCTTTCTTCTAAATCTTTCATTCTGGGAAGTCGCAGAGAACTGCCTTCCCAGCATATAGATAATTCCTGGGAGGAAACATGGAAAATAAAAGAATTGCATTCATAGGCAGATGCCTGGAGAATTTCCCTCCCTTTTAATTTCTTTTATTGTTATTACAATATGTTGTTACCATGAATAAAAATATGGGGAAAAATTAAAATGAAACAAATTGCAAACAATTAGATTTACTAGTTCTTCGTGAAAGGTAACATATTTAACATATGTTTCTCCAGATTACAGCAGCCTGGAGGGAAACCAGTTTTGAAACAACAGCAACACGAGGTATTTTTCTGACTCGAGCCTTGCCCACAGGATTGTAAGAAATTCAGCCTCCCTTAAATTCTTCCAACTAGTTCAGAAAGTCATTATCTGGGGATTTTTCATACGAGCACGCAGTATTGTTCCTCTAGCAATGTTAATCCTACCAATTCTTACTCTCTGTGGTCTGTTGCTTCTTTTGTCGGGCCAGTCCCAAAACACCACCTGCCTCCTATCGAGAGATAAATTTGGGGAATCGATGGACAGGGTGCCACACCCCCTGGATGGTTGTGTCTGGCTCCTGATGATAATAAATACTAGGGCTCCTGATAATGAAAGCAGTCACGGCAGGGAGTTACTTGCTTCTTGGCCCCCGTACACCTTTGTGATATTTGCCTGAGGGGCGAGGTCCAAGTCCTGGCAGTGGGAAGACCGCCCCATGTGATTTCAGACTGAACACTCTTTAGGAGGAAAGCGAACTTGAGCCACGGTATGTTTTCTCACAGGTCACCTGGGGGCCAGCTGCCCCCATTCTGTGGACATAAAGCATCTCCTTTCCCTTCTGTTTTTTTTTTTTCCAACGTTTTTATTTATTTTTGGTACAGAGAGAGACAGAGCATGAACGGGGGAGGGGCAGAGAGAGAGGGAGACACAGAATCGGAAACAGGCTCCAGGCTCCGAGCCATCAGCCCAGAGCCCGACGCGGGGCTCGAACCCACGGACCGCGAGATCGTGACCTGGCTGAAGTCGGACGCTCAACCGACTGCGCCACCCAGGCGCCCCTCCCTTCCGTTTTAAGGCCCAGGTCTCATGCTGGATTCTGTTGTAACAGCAAAGAAGTGGGATGAGGGAAGCATGACGATGCCACCTGAGGAACGAGAGTTTACAAGTCCCGCCCTGGGGCGGGTGTCCAGGGCCTCTTTTGTAGGTAGGTCTGGTGGGGGGGGGGGTTGAGGGAATGATTGGGGTCATCAGATTAGGTAGGACAGAGAGTTTGAAGAGGAAGTATAGAAGGATGAGAGGGACTGGGGGGACACGGGAACACTGGAAGTTAGAGGGATGCCCCGAAACACTCTCTGAAGACACAGTGTGACACATTTCCCCTCTGGGGAGGAGGCAAGCTCGTTGGGTGAGGTCCCTCGTTCTTGTCCTTCCATCTGGAGCCATTTCTGGAAGCTCTCCTGGCTGTTCCATAAAACAGGCACGTTACCTCCATGTGGGTCCATGGGTGTGAAGGCTGGGAAGATGTCGTGCCAGAACTTGGAAAGGACCCGCCACCTGCTTCCTGATCACCTGGGTGGGGAAGAGGGCCTCGGGAGGGTAGAGCGGAGGATGGAGAGGTCCTTTTCTTGGGAAGTAACCAACGGAAGGAGGAAGAGACTGCCAGGGAACAGACAGCCTGAGTCCTTGACTTGCTTGGCAAACACAGTTTCCCTGGCCTCTTTTCCCCATCAGTGACCAGAGGGAAAGCCACATCACCCGACTCTAGGGAGCACCATGCTGATCAGGGTCCATAAGGATGGCATCTCTGGGGAGGAAGACATGTGGATTTACACACGCTGTGTCATTATCACACATTTCGTGGCTTAACACAACACAATTTTATCATCCTACAGCTCTGTATGTCCCAAGCGTGAAATTGTTTTCACTGGGCTGCAGTCAAGGGTGTGTGCAAGCCCGTGTGCCCTCTGAAGGCTCTGGGGGAGAGTCTGCCTCCTGTCCTATCCAGCTTTTAGGGCTCCCTGCCTCCCCGGACCCATGGCTGCTTCTTCCATCTCCAAGCCAGCTGGGCCGCGTCTTCTCTCTGGCCTCTGTTTTCTTCCCTATGTCTTCTCACCCTTACTCGGATCCCCCAGCCTCCCTCTTAAAAGAACTTTTGTGATGACTTTGGGCCCATCCAGATGACCCAGGATAATCCCATGGTGTCCAGATTCTTTGTTTAATCACTCCCACAATGTCCCTTTTACCATGTGAGCTGACATATTCATGGGTTCAGGAGATCTGGATGTAGGCATCTTTGGGGAAGGCCATTACTCAGCCTGCCCTAAGATGCGTAGTCCGTGCAGATGTATGTGGAGGCCCTGGTAGGGACCCCACCACCCATGCTGGCACAGACGGGGCTAGGTTGGCTCTGGACATGGGCCATTATGGCCCTACTTCCCATGCATTGGCCTTCCAAGCCCCTAGCACCCAGTGTCCCCATGCACTGAATCAAGGGCTAAGTTCTCTACGTGTTTTGTTCTGTCATCACCGTGTGGCCCCCGAAACCATGTACGTTCTGCTGGTCACAAAAAAGTCTGAGCAGAACAGTCAATTGCCCTCTCTCCCCTGTCACTAATCGGTTGTTAGAGACAAATTCATACTCTTTTATCTTACCTTTCCCCAGGATGACGTTCTTTCCTGGAGGCTCTTTTGTGTGCAAAGTGGTCAGCCCCACAAAACATATCAGAAAGCCCATGTGCATCCGAATCCTCGCGGGGGATACACACTAGGCCCTTGAGCGTGGCTCTTAGTGCCATCATGACTCAAGATAGAAGTTTCTGGGACCAAAAATACACACCAGTAGAACAACTTGTGGGTATTTTTTTTTCAATAAAGTAACCAATAATTTTGAGGTCGTGAGAGTTAAACAAAAAACCTCCTTGCTATCAATGGCAATAAATTATTTATCTTAACTACGCAATTTGGAAAAATTATGTTTGGCATTATGTAAATGCAGCCTTTTTCAATAACACAAAGAATTTGTTCTATTAAAAATTTATCACTTGAAGATAAATAGAAAGCAGATTTATCAAGAACAAATCAGAATTAATACTAAAATTACTACTAATAAATAATAATAAGATCCTCATGTAAATAATGAATGCCATACTCCAATCTCCTCGCTTGTTCGCTTGTTTGTTTATTTTTGGTTTTAAATTTTTTTTTCAATGTTTATTTATTTTTGACAGACAGAAACAGAGAGTGAGTGGGGGGGTGGTGCAGGGAGATAGGGAGACACAGACTCCGAAGCAGGCTCCAGGCTCCGAGCTGTCAGCACAGAGCCCGACGCAGGGCTTGAACTCATGAACCGTGAGATCATGACATGAGCCCAAGTCTGACCCTTAAAAGACCTAACCACCCCAGTGCCCCTTTTAGTGCTGTTTTTCAAAACAACGTAACATAAAAACTGTCACGGGGATGCACAATTAGTATGTCAAATTCAAGTCTGGACACCTAGTAGAAAGGGGTTCTTTCTACACACATACACACCACAGTCATGGCAGGGATCAGGGAATCTTTGTCTCACCAAAGGACAAATCTAACAGACGTTGGAGACTCACAAAAGCTCAGGGTAGAGAAGCAAAAGGCTGCATCTCAATATCTGGGGTTAGAACTAAAAGATTAGGAAATATCTCTGATTAGTGATAAGTAAGGATCCCCAATTAAAGGAAGGATCTCAGGGCACCTCGGTGGCTCATTTGGTTCGGTGTCCGATTCTTGATTTCAGCTCAGGTCATGATCTTGTGGTTCGTGCGATGGAGCCCCGTGTCGGACTCTGTGCTGACCATGGAGCCTGTTTGGATTCTCTCTCTCCCTCCCTCTGCCCCTGGCCCCACCCCCCTCTCAAAATAAATAAATAAAGATTAAAAAAAAATAAAAAGGAAAAGATCTCTCCATGAAATCCATGCTTTGATGGACCAAAATGTTTTGAGGCAGCCAGAAGAGAATGGGAACCAGACCAGAATGACTGTCCTTTCATCCTTCATATGAGGAGGCTGAGACTTACCTTGGAAACCTTGCCACATCCTTTAATGTCACCCACGTATGACTAGCTTTTACTCTAAAAGGAAGTCCAGTCATCCGCAAGGTAAGGGACACAAGTAGATACACAATCTTCAAAGGTCAACAGATGCCCTTACTTTCCCTCTGGTGGATTCAACCCATTGGCTCTAAGCCCCCTTTGCAAAGGTCAGCAAAACGCCAGTCTGAAACCTTCAGTCAACTTCGTGACATCCTGTGTAGAGCCTTCTCTGGGTCTTGTCTGACAACCAGATCAGAGGAGCTTCACTCCTCTTCCGGAGTCTTGATTCTTGAACCCAAGGTGGGGAAAGACGAGGAAGTGGATCCATCACAGAATTGTGCGTTGGGGAGATGGGTAGTTCCGTTCAGGTGGTGTCAGTTGCCTCCACGCTAGATGCACAGGACAGCCTGAGCTGAGGAGGGGGGCGTGAGTGCACTGCTCTGCTTGGTGACATAAAGGGAGAAGAGCTTCCTGGAGTCCCTTACAGGTTGGATCTAGGAAAATGGAGACGAGGGGGAAAGTGAGGGGAGTTTGGCGCGAGTGAATTGGTAACCCGAAGCCTCTCCCTTTACGGGATCTGCTACATGTTTAAGTGCTAGGTGTGAGCGTTTTTATTGGGGTGAGAGGGATCACGGAAAATGAGTCACGTTCCACATTTCGCTCAGCGCGGAGCAGAGATGTAAGAAAAGGACCGGGAGGTGAGAACAAGAGTTTGGTAGGAGCCAAAAGTGACCAGGAGAACATGAGCCCCCTGGGAGGTAACAAAACTTAGGGAGGTTTTGGACTTCCCACCATGTGTGAGTTAAAGCCAGTTTGCATTTTCTCCATTTTACGAGACTGGATGGCCTCAGTGGACATCTGAATTACACTCATCTCTAAAAGGTCAACCTCTGCTGTTAAAGGAGTCGTGTGTTTATAAACCTCGTGAAGCAGAGGTGAGTCGAGAAGCCTGAGCAACCTGAGCGAGAAGAGGGGTCGAAACGGGCAGAGGGGGGTCCTGTGGTGGAAGCGTGGCAAGAACATGAACCTGGCAGAGGCCATGGCAGGTGAGTGATACCCCGGTGCTCGCGCTGTGGTGGTAACAGGACGTGAGGCTACACCGTGGGGAGCGAAGTCCTCGGTGGAAAAGGGGGCAGACACGCGGGGGGCTCTCTGATAATCACGCAGAGAAATTCTGAAGGAGGGAAAACTGCTAAGATGGAACAATTATTTTGAACCCGCAGCCTAGCGTTGGCCATTATTTGGGTCAACTGTGATTCAAGCGTGTTAATCTTTCTAAATATTTCAATATGTGGCAAAGTGAAAGAAGTTTTCTGACGTATTGAGTTACTTTTTCGCTGAGCGACAGTGGGAAATCTGTCAGTGAGGCCAGTAAGTTTCAGACTTCTGAATGAAAGACAATTAATAACGTATCTAGCGGATGAACAAAACTAGCCAATGTAATTACAGTAGAACTTGAGAAATGGGCCAAAAACATTCAGGCATGCAATTTGGGGAAAGAAAAGCTTCCCCACTCCAGGCCACACTAAATCAACAACAACAAAAAAAAGTTTTAGAACCTTTCTTTCTGAAGGGAAGTAAATTTATGCCAGGAAGATTAATTTTAAGAGCCATAAAAATAACTGGATAGGAAGTCAAGTAAACCTTAATGTGTCCTCTTGATGAATGTATCCCTTTAATATTATGAAATGTGCCTTTTTATTCCAAACAATATGCCTTGTTTAGAAATCTACCCTGTCTGATATTAATAGAATCACTCCAACTTTCCTCGCATTAGTGTTTGCATGGGATATCTTTTTCCATTTTTTATTTAAAAAGGAATCAGCTTTACTGAAGTGTAACTTACATACAAAGTTTCCAGCAATTATAGGAATATAACTTGAAGAGTTTTGACCAATGCATACAGCCCTTAACTACTACTACAGTGATGGTATAGAACATTCTCATCACGTCATCAAGTTTCTCCATGCCCTTCTGTCTTTTCATCCTCTTGTCCCGGAACGCTGCCAACCTCTGATCTGCTCTTCATCCCTATAGTTTTGCCTTTTCTAAACTTTCACGTGAATGGACTCACACAGTACGTTGTGTCTGGCATCTTCCTCTGAGGGCAGTGCTTCTGAGATTCATCTATGTGGATGAAGTGTTAAAGGGGTCAGTGATTCGTCCCCTTTGCAGCTGGCTGAGTGGTGCACTTTTATAAAGCTAAACCACAATTTGTTTTTCCATTCATCAGCTGATGGAGATTAAGGATCTTTCTAGTTTGGGGCTAGAATATTCGAGTACAAGTCTTTGTATAGACACATTTCCCAGGATGCATTCCCAAGAATGGAAACGCTGGATCACATAGAAGGTGTGTTAAACTCTGGAAGAAATTGCCAAACTCTTTTCCAAAGTAGGTAAGCCATGTGTAAGAGTTCCACACCCACACCAATGCTAAATTCTTTTAATTATAGCTGCTCTTGCCTTTTTGTCATTATTCTTTTTGATTGTAGCTAGTCTAGTGGGTCTGTAGTGGTATCTCACTACACGTGAGTTTTTCACGAATACTCCGCCAATACTAAAGATGTTAAGTATCTTTTCATGTGCTTGTTTACTATTTGTATATACCCATTTTAAGTGTATTCAAACATTTTTTAAATTTTTAATTGGGCTATAAGACTTCTTTATATATTTGGATTACAAATCCAGGCAAATGTTTTGCAAATCTGTGACTTGATTTGATTTTCTTTACAGTGCTTTTGGAGAGCAAATGTTTTTAATTTTAACAAAGTCCAATTAAATTTTTTTCTCTTATACTTTGTGCTGTTTTTGTCCTATTTAAAAATCTTTGCCTAATTTGAGGTCTCTAAATTTTTTCATAGGTTTTCTTATAAAATTTTAATAGTTTTGGCTCCTATATTTAGGTTTGTGATCCATTTGAAATCAATTGTTGTATATGGTATGTGTTAAGGTTTGAGATTCTTTTCTTTCCTTTTGCATATGGATAGCTGATGTTTTCAGTACCACTCGGTGGAAAGATTGTCCTTTACATGTTGAATTGCCTTGGCAACTTTGTTAAAAAATCAGTTTGTTATATTGGAATCTGTATTCTGTTCCACAGATCCTAGATGTGTGTTTTATACCAATACCACACTGCTTCATTACGGTAGCTTTATAATAAGACTTGAATTTGGGTTGGGTAAATCCTCCAAATTTATTCTTCTTTTTCAAAATTGTTTTGGTATTTCTAGGTTCATTGAATTTCCATAAAGACAAGCTTTTCATTATTTAAAACATAATATTTTTAGTGTCAACCAAAATGTCTGTGACAATTTTATCTGGGACTGTATTAAAAATGCAGTTCAATTTGGAGAAAATGGCCATCTTTTTTTACGACATATTTTTAAAAATTTTTATTTATTTATTTTGAGAGAGACAGCGTGCTCAAGAGGCAGGGGGTGCAGAGAGAGGCAGAGAGAGAGAGGGAGAGAGAGTGGTGAAGCGGGGGTGGGGAGAGAGAGAATCCCAAGCAGGCTCTGCACTGTCGACCTGGAGCCCGGTGCGGGGCTTGAACTCACAAGCCATGAGATCATGAACTGAGGCGAAATCAAGAGTCAGACACTTAACCAAGGACACTTAGACACCCAGGCATCCTATGAGCGAATGGAAATCTTAATAACATTGAATCTTTTGAGTCAGGGACATTGTATATGTCTCATTTTATTTTTATCTTATTTAATTTCTCTCCAAACTGTTTTATTGTTTTCAGTACACAGTTCCAAAAGTTCTGCTAAATTTTTACCCGTGTATTTCATGTTTTTAATTATTTTTAGAATGTCACTTAAATATTTTTCTTTTTCTGAGAGAGAGAGTGTGTGCATGGGGGAAGGGGCAGAGAGAGAGGTAGAGAGAATTTTAAGCAACTCTGCACCCAACATGGAGACCAACTCAGGGCTTGATCTCACAACTGTGCAATCACCACCTTGAGCCAAAATCAAGCGTTGGATGCTTAACCTAATGAGCCACCCAGGCACTCCTCTTTCCTCTTTTCACTGAACAGAACCTTCAGTATGACACTGACTAGGAAGAACGAACAATTGTCTTGCTCCCAGTTTTGAGAGAAAAGCGTTCAGTCTTTTACAATTTATATGTTAGCTGTCAACTTCTCATAGCTGTTCTTTATCATGAAGAAGATTGCTTCTATTCTTAGCTTATTGGCATTTTAAAAATCATGAACAGATGTTGATTTTTTCCAAATAATTTTTCTGCATCTATTGAGCGGATTTCTTAATGTTAAACCAATTTGCATTTGTGGGGTACATCCTAGTTAGCCATGATTTATGTTTATATAAATATTTACATATTGCTTGATTAATTCTTTTAACATTTTGTTAAGGATTTTTGCATTCGTGCTCATACAGATGTTTGTTGTATTCTTTTCTTGTAATTCTTGTCTGGTTTTGGTGTCACTGTAAAGCTAACTTCATAAAATGAGTTGTCTATTTTCCAGAAGAGTTTAATGCAGAATCACTCTTATTTTCTCCTTAAATGTTTCCTGGAGTTCCCCAGTGAAGCCCTCTGCTTCTGGAGTTTTTCTTTGTGGGAAGACTTACTGTATTGAGGCCATTCAGATTATTTCTTCTTGAGTAAGCTTTAGTAGTTTGTGTCTTTTAAAGAATTTGTCCATTTTGTTAGAATTGTCATATTTATTGGTTTTTACAGTTGTAGACAATATTACCTTCTTAGTCCTTCAAGTTTGTAGGATCTGTGGTGATGCCCCTCTTTTATGGCTGATATTGGGAATTGGACTTCCCCCCTCACTTTTTGATAAACCTGGCTAGGATTTTATGAATTTCCTTGATGTTCTTCACAAAAACAGCTTTAGATTTCTTTGATTTTTCTCTATTACATTTTGTTTTATGCTTTATTACGTTGACTTCTGCTTGTAACTATTATTTTCTTCCACTTTAATTGCCCTTATTTTTTTAGTTTCATTGATTTGAGGCCTTCTTTGTTTTAATTCTATGTATTTCCCTCAAAGCATTTCATTAGCTGCATCTTACAAATTCTGATGAGATTTGTTTTCATTCCTTCAGTTCAAAATAATTTCTAATCACTTGCTTCTCTGCTCCTTTGATCATGGGTTATTTAGAAGTATGTGTTTTGATTTTCAAATATTTTGACATTTTCCAGATAGCCATTTGTTATTTATTTCTAATTTAATTTCACAGTGGCCAGTGAACCTACCTAATATGATTACAATCCTTTTAAATTTGATGTGATTTGTTTTATGGGCTAGAATATGGTCTATCGTTGTGAATTGTTTTGTGTGTATATGAAAGTGATGCATATATGTAAATGTCAACTAGGCCAAGTGAAAGTCATATATATGCTTATTAACTTTCTGCCTGCTTGTTCTACTATTTATTGAGAGGAATGTTAAAGTCTGCAACCGTAACTTTAGGTTTTTCTGTTTTTTCCTTTTAATTCCATTAGTTTTTGCTTCATGTATGTGGAAGCTCTGTTGTAAAGTACATTCCCAGTTAGGATTATTATGTCTTCTTGCTATATTGATCCTTTTTTTTAAATTATGAAATCTCTCTCAATATCCCTGATAATATTCCCTGTTTTTAAATTTACTTTTCTGATATTAATAAAAAATCTCCAACTTTCTGTTGATTAGGGTTTCCATAGTATATCTTTTTCTATCCTCTTAATTTTAGCCCATCTGTATCTTTAGATATAAGAGTAGTATTTTTAAAAATCTAATCTGAAGGGGCGCCTGGGTGCCTCAGTTGGTTGAGCATCCGACTTCGGCTCAGGTCATGACCTCACAGTTTGTGAGTTCGAGCCCCATGTGAGCTCGAGCCCTCGAGCTGTGCTGACAGCTCAGAGCCTGGAGCCTACTTCAGATTCGGTGTCTTCCCCTCTCTCTACCCCTCCCCTGCTCATGCTCTGTGTCTCTCTGTCTCTCAATAATAAATAAACGTTAAAAAAAATTTTTTTTAATCTAATCTGAAAATCTCTCCTTTTTCATTGGAGTGTTTGGATTCTGTACATTTAATGGAATAATTGGTAGAGTTAAAAACAAATCTACCATTGTTGCTATTTATTTTCTTTCATCCCCTTTCCTGTTCCTTTGTTTTTCCTTCATTTCCCACATTATTTTGATTAATGATATATTTTTAATGATTACCTCTGATCTCCATGACTGGCTTTTTATGGTGCAGTTTATTATTTTGTTTTCTGTGGATGCCTGAAGTTTTACAATACACGTGTTTAATGTACCACATTCTGCCTTCAAATATTGCTACAGTGCTCTTTCTTTATTTTATAAATCTTGCAATGGTTTTCTTCCATGTTCCTCTCTGATCCTCTGTGCATGTTTGTCTTGCATTTTATCTCTGCATATATTATGAACCACATAAGACATGGCTTTTGTTTTTGTGTTAAACAACACAAAAGAGACTAAAATGAAAAAAAATGTACTTTGTGCTTACCCATTTATTTACAGTCTCCAACTCTCCTCACTCTTTTTGCAGATCCAGATTCCATCCCTTATCATTTTCTATTTGAAGAACTTCCCTTAAAGTTCTCACAGTAAAAGTTTACTGACAGTAACTCCTCTAATTCTGATCTAAAAGGGTTTTTTTTTTTTTGCTGAGTATTGAATTTCAGTTGACATTTTTCTGACTTCAGTTCTTTTTTTTTTTTTTCAAGTTTTTATTTAGATTCCAGTTAGTTAACCTCTGGCGTAACATTAGTTTCAGGAATTGAGTCAGAATCAAGAGTCAGATGTTTAACCAACCGAGCCACCCAGGTGCCCCCTGACTTCAGTTCTTAAAAGATATTGTTCCATTGTTTTCTGGCTTGATGTTTTTGGACAAGAAATATGCTGTCATTGTGATTTTTGTTCCTCTGTACTTAATGTATCTTTTTCTCTCTGCCTACTTTAAAAATTATCTACTACTCACTGATTTCCAGGAATTTGATTGTGATATCGCTTGGGATGATTTTCTTTATGTTTCTTCTGAAAGGAGTTTGTTGAACTTCTTGAACCTGTGGGCTTATAGATTTCATTAAATTTGTGAAACGTTGGCCGTTTTCTCTTTCTCCTCCTCTTCTTCTGGATCTCCTACTATAGGCTTTATCGAACTGTTTGATATTATCACTCCGGTCACTAATTCACTGGTATTTATCTTTTGATTTTTTTCTCTCCGCACATTACTTTGGTTGCCTCTATTGCTGTCTTCTAAGTAACTATTTTTTTTTAGTTTAGTGTCTTAATTTAGTGACTAATACTTCATCTAATTTTATCCTTTGTAATATCCATTCCGGATGTATATTGTTCAACTTTATAAGTTCCCTTTTGATTCTTTAATCTTTCGTTTCTATCATAATATTCATGTTTTTTCCATCTTCTTGAACTTAAAGTGTATTTACAATAGCTGTTTTAATGTCCTTGTTGGCTAGTTCCATCATCAGTGTCATATCAGGATGTGTTGATTGAATTTTTTTCTTATGGTCACAGACTACATTTTCCTGTTTCCTTTTATGTCTGATTGGATGCTAGACATCATGAAGCTTACCATTTGGTCTTGGCAGCTAGATATTTTGTTTTTCTTTATATAATTTGGAATAATTTCTAATTTACACTCAGTGTTATTTGAAGTCAGCATGATTCTTATGAGGCAGGCTTTTATGCTTTGTTGGGGGCATGCCAGAGCACCCTATGGTTTAAGGCTAATTTATTCTCACTACTAAGGTGATACCCTTTCTTGGATTCTACCTGATGAATCATTTCTTATAAGGCCTAACTACCTTAGCTGGTGGGAAGATGAGCTGTTGTCAGCTCTGTGTGAACTCTAGGAATTGTTCTGTCTATAGCTTTTCAGTGATTTCCTCTCCAGGTGTGGACATTTTTCTCTCCTGCATATGGAGATTAATATTCAACAAAATACTTAATACTATACCACAAATATCCAGAACTTTCTTCTTGGAGTTCTCTCCTCTCTGACAGTCTTCCCTATAGATTCTATCTATTTCTGTCCTCCTAACTCAGTAAGACCACTTGGCCATATTTGGCTTCCTCCTTCCTTCACTACAGTCTAGAGTTACATCCAGGTATTGAGCTGATGCTATCTTAGGGATCACCTCTTTTGTTTTCATTTTCTCAGGAATCATAATGTTGCACTGCCTGTTGTCCAATGTCTGAAAACTGTTGTTTGATAAGTCTTGTCCAATTTTCTAGTGGTTAAGGGGAGAACCATTATTCTATCATGAAAAGAAGCCGAAGCCTCCTCTTCAAGAACTTTGATGAAAGCTATAAGGATTTTGATTTTATCAAATGTGGAGATAAATCACTGTAAGCTCTTAAGAAGAAACATGGCATAGTCAATGCAAAATGAGAGGATGAGAGTGTGGACACTTTCTCTAGGACTTTGCTGGTGTTCATCCTTGGAGAGGAAGCAGAACTTGACATCAGTCCCAGACAGGGAGACTTGATTCAGTAAAATAAACAAACAAATAAATAAGTAAATAAGCAAATAAACACTTCATTTGGAAGGAGAATGCTCAAAGTGAGTGAGTTCTGATTCTGCCAACTACTAATGATGTTATCTTAGGAAATCTAATCACTCATCTAGCAGGTGATGCTGGTCAATGAATTTATTTCCTCACCACCAAAATGGTGCAAAGCCATCTCCCTCATTGGATTCCTAGGAGAAGCAGCTGGACGTAAGAATGATCAGATGTGTAGAAGTCAGGATACTGAGAGTCCTTTTTTTTTTAATATGAAAATTTATTGTCAAATCGGTTTCCATACAACACCTGAGAGTTCTAATTCCATTTCAGTCACTAACATGCTGTGTCAATTACAACTGCAGAAAGTTCACTATTGGGAGGGATTTTATAATTAATGAACTTTGATACCTTTGATTTATAAATGAGAAAATTCAGACCTTAGAATTTTCTATGTAGTTTATATATTTTGCTACAAAAATTATTCCAGGATTCTAAGGTTTGGAAATGAAAGCTTTGTCTAGACGTTAAGTTTGTTTTTTTAATTTTTTTTTTTAGGTTTATGTATTTATTTTGAGAGAGAGAGAGACAGAAACAGCATGAGTCAGGGAGAGGCAGAGAGAAAGAGGAAGCGAGAGAATCCCACACAGATTCCACAGTCAGCCCAGAGCCAAATGCGGGACTCAAACTCATGGACTGTGACATCATGACCTGAGCTGAAATCAAGCGTCAGATGCTTAACCGACTGAGTCACCCAGGTGCCCCTAGACTTTAAGTTTGGACAAACAAAAATGTAAAGTTTCATTAATATTTTAAAATTCAAGAATGCAAAAGAAAGGGTCTTAGCATGGGCTGTGATTTCATTGAAAAAATACAGTCAAGGTGACCCTACATTCTTTTGCTTGTGAATATGAGTGATAAATTTGGGAACTGGCCAGGAATGTGGAAGAAAGGCGAATAGCACGCTTTCCTCCAGAGAAAGTATAAATTGATGATACGAAATATAGTGCTAAGCGTTTGCCATATCCAGTACTCCAATTTGAAGTGTACAAAGTTAAATGTCATCATAGACGAAGGATACACCTACTATAAAACATTTAAAATATTTTAAAGTGAGAAAACTCGAGATGGGAATTCAGTGAAATCCCAAGGTAAAAATATAATTCTAGTAAGAAAGCTTGGTTAGAAGCTGCTTTTATGATTTCCAGCTTAATGGCAAGTCATAATCCTTTGTAGTTACAATATTAAATTATTATTTGATATCTTTAACTCTTCCACTTTTCCTTATTAAAAGCATGTTTTTACAGTTTCTGCTTCCAGGAATGTGGAGTGTATTTTCTTCTCTTTCTCCTGCTAAGTACAACTAAAAAACCTGGCAAATAGATATAAAACAAACATAAGAAAACTCTGAAAGATGGAGAGAAGGCAGTGGCCAGGCTGGCACCTCAGGATCCAAGGAATAGCACAGAGGTGAACTCTATGGGTTTTCTTCTTGCCTTCTATATCTCAATGGAAGTGAGGTAGCCAGAAACCCGGAAACACCAAAGAGTGGAAACAAAAACAGCCCCACCAAAATCCCATCTCTGTAGCCAAAAGACCAGAGAGTGGAGCCTCTCACTAGCATGTGTTGAGTGGAGAATCCAGACTTCCATCCTTCCCAGTTCATAACGGGATGTCCCAAACTCTTGCTGAGGTAGTGTCAGAGAAGCCTGAGTGGGAGACGAGATTTCACCTGCCCGTAATGAGGGGCCTTCTACTACCCAGCTGGAGTAATGTCAGAGGAGGCTGAGCGGAGAGTCAGAACTTTCCCTTACTGCTCAGCAGCTACAGGTCACTCTCAGCCTCCTAGTATCATCGAAGGCCAGGCGGGAAGCAGCAGCGAGGCATTTCTATCCCTCCAGCCAGGTTGGGATACTTGTATGAGAGTCAGAATCCCCACAACTGCCCAACAATAACATAGATCACCTTCCCTCAGTACCCACAGAGGCTGAAAAGGGAACCTAGATATGCACTCCCCTCTGGAGGAAATGAGAAAGTCTCCCCTACATCTCTCCCGTCACAGTGGCACCAGGGAAAGCAGCTAAAGCAGGGTGTCTAAATAATTTTCAATCTCATAACATAAAACCCCAAGTGGCCAGATTTCAATAGAAAATCACTCATACCGAGAGCCAGGAAGATGCCAATCTAGAGGAAGGAAAAAAGACAGATAATTCAATAGATACCAACACTGAGATGACAGAGATGTTAGAATTATCTTTCAAAGATTGAAAGAAACCATCATAAAAATGCTTCAAAAAACCGATGAGATACATGCTTGAAACCGATAAAAAATAGAATTTCCTCAGCAAAGAAAGCGAAAATGTGAAGAAAAACTAAATGGAAATTTTAGGACGAAAAATACAATCACTGAAATGAAAAACTCAGAGGACGGCATTAAAAGCAGAATGGAAGGAAGAGAGAAAAGAAGGAGCAAAGGATGATAGAACAATAAAAATTACTCAATCTGAGCAACAACAGGAATGAAACGCGTTGGAAAAAAAATGAACAGAGCCTCACAGACATGAGGGACTGTGATGACTAGTTTTATGTGGCAACTTGGCTAGGCCATGGCTTCCGGATGTTTTGTCAAAAATTATTCTAGATGTTTCTGTGAAGGTATTGTTTTAACTCGGTAGAGTTTGAGCAAAGCCTATTGCTCTCCATCATGTGAGTGCGTTGCATCCAATCATTTGAAGGCTTCAGTAAGAAAGAATTATCTTCCCACATGAAGAGAGAACTCAGTCAGTGAAGAACATTTACACTTGAACCACAGCCCCTGTCTACATCTCCAGCTTGCTGGTCTACCTTGCCAATTCTGGACTTGCTAAATCTCTGCAAGTATGTGAGACATTTCCTTAAATTATCTCCCCACACCCATCGGCATCAATATAGATATAGAGATATAGATGATACACTATAGACAGAGATGATATAGCTATAGATAAAAATAGGCAAGGAAGAGGGCTGAAAGATCAGTGCTCGGAGGAATGATGGCTGAAACCCTCACCTATTTAGAAAAAGACGCGAAATGCAGATTTGAGAAGTTGAGTGAAATCTAAACGGGATAAACTTAAATCCACACCAAGAAATGCGATAAACAAACTTCTGCAGACAAGAGGAATGAATCATCCGTCAAGCAGTGAACAAAGAAGTAACGCTTCATCACTATGGGAAAAATAATACGAATGACAGTGGATTTCTCCCACCAGACACCATGGCAGCCAGAAGAAGTGGCACAGTGTTTCTCAAGGGCTAAAAGAAAAGAAACGTCAACAAGAATCCCACCATGCTGGCATCTTCTACCCCCAAGACCACAAGGAACAAATTTCTGTTGTTGAAATGACTGAGTCTCGTGTATTTTGTTATGGCGGGTGGAGTCTAGTAAGACAGGGAAATCTAGGTAAGGGTACACAGTGTCTCTCCCTGTTATTTCTGAAAACGTGATATGCATCTACAAGCATCTTGCAATAAGTTTAATTAAAAAGTAAATTTTACGTAAATATGTGAAAAGTAATCTTGTTTTGGAACTGTTTTTAGAATATCTTAGTATATACCATAAGAAGATACGTTCCATTCATATGCAGTTGATATGGTTCCAGGTATTTCCACACAGTACCTCTCACCAGAACTTTGCCACACGTTGGGGCAGCCATTGTTGCCATTTTGGAGGTGAGGAAATGGCACTTTCCCGAGGTAAGCTAGCTGGAATGTGGGTGTATAACTAGTAAGAGTTGAGACTTGGACACTGACTCAGGGACCCTTTTCCATTACGAGTCTATCTAGGGAATCACGAGTTTGCCAAGTCACTTCTAGAAGAGGATGAACTGACTCTATACCCCGCAGAATAAAAAGCCAGTGGAGAATTACACAGCAACGTATTAGGGGCAGGCTGACAATACCAAGAACTGTGTGACGTTCTACTTCCCGAGGAATCAAGTTGCTTTGACTGGCCTTTGACTGAAGATGTGTCTGTGCAGGATGCCTCTAAAAAGGCAGAGGATGTACAGTTCCGAGGGCTCAGGAACATAAGGGTTAACTTCCAGTTAGTTATTCTAGCCCCAGCCCTCCAGATGAGGCCTTCTTGTGCACACCCTCTGAATGCAGAACTCATAGAAAAAAAACTGTCTCCGCAGAATACGTTCAAGAATAAATATGTAAGGAATGTATGGGGAAAAGTAGTGATTCTCTGTTTGCTTTTCATTAGGAATGGATTCCTGATATCCACTGTCTCAAGCAGGAAATCAAGGCCAGTCCCTAAAACCAACCGTCTTCCCTTTGGGGGGCCTCTGCCAGGTTGACAGAGAAGTCTATACAACATGCAAACATAGTGGAGCTGGACTTTATGTTCTGTCACTGCAGCCACATTCCCTGCACTGGGAATTAAATGGCAGGTTCCACCTTTCAGCCAAGAGCCCAAGGTTTTATTTTGCATTTGAGGATTCAGGACAGAAAGAGCTTCACGGGTCGTTGTTATTTTGTGAAAGCACACAGTAAGCTAAATTTACTGTAACAAGAGCCTCTTTGAATTTAGAGATTGGGGTGTGTGTGTGTGTGTGTGTGTGTGTGTGTGTGTGTGTATGTCTGTGTGTGTGTGTGTGTGTGTGTGTGTGTGTGACCAACTGGGGCATTTGGCTTAGTGCTCTTACTTTAATTTCCTTTTTCAGGACACAAAGCACTAAGGTGCTTTGACAAGAGGCTTGCTAAACGTAGAATGGACTTGAATTATTATTCACTGTGTTGAGTACATCTACGAAAACCAAAACTTATCATTGAGGTAGTCTGCTGGCTCACTTGGATCCTCCATATAACAAGAGGACCGAGTAATCAGATGATTCCCAACGTTGACCTGAGCATTTTACCTGATGTAAGTGCCACAGGCCATGGTCAAGTTCAACTGTCATTGAACTAATACATCTTGGGGTGTGACTGTTCACACAATCTTTGCCAGGGTCTACTATCAACCCTCCAAATATAGTATCGTCATGGCCATATTTGAGAAGGCCACTTGAAGAGAGGACAGTGACTTTGCTCAGGGCATTCATATCCATGTGAATCGGATAGTTTTCCTAATCCATTTGTTATAACAATAGCTACTACTTATTGTTTTAAGTTTATTTATTTATTTTGAGAGAGAGAGAGAAAGAGGAAGCATGAGTTGGGGAGGAGCAGAGAGAGAGGGAGAGAGAGAATCCCAAGCAGGCTCCACACTATATCAGCTCAGAGCCCAATGTGGGGCTTGAACTTATGAACTGTGAGATCACGACCTGAGCTGAAATCAAGAGTCAAGATGCTCCACCAACTGAGCCATCCAGGTGCCCCAATAGCTACTACTTATTAAATTGCAAATATTTGCCATGCTTTGGGGTAGGTGTTGTATGTGGATCATCCCATTTGATCCTCAAAAGGATTGAAGAGGTAGATAGGATTAGCACAATATTACAGATGAGGGCAATGCTCAGGGAAACACCTGCCCCGAGTCACACAGTCTGGCAAGTACAGAGTTTAGAATTGAATACGAGTCTGGCTCTTAGAACTCATGTTGTTTCCCTCATTCAACACGATGCACTGGCACCAGATCTCTTCAAGAGCTAAACCCCTGAGGGATTCAGAGATGACTGTGGTGCAATAGAGTGTCAAAACATTGAGTTCTGATTCTTATTCCCTAACGCTTATAAAACCTCAAAAGCTGCTCTGATATGCCTCACAGGTAGCAAGGAAGAGGAGTTCAGTATGCTGACTGAAGTGTCTTTGCCCATTCTTTTTGATTGTACTCCATTGGAGTCTACTATTTGCTGGTTTTTCATCCTCATGTTTATTGTCTTATGGTTGCAAAATGGCTGCTGCAGCTCCAGTATCACATCCATAGTCAATGAAGGAAGACTAAGGATGGAGAAGAATGAATAGCTATGCTTTTCATCAAGAAACAAGATGTATTTCTCGGTAATCTCATAGCACACTTCCCCTTATGATGTCATTGTGAAAAAGGAGGTCACCAGGCTACAACCCATAACTGAGAGGCCAAGAAATGAAGTGTCTGAATATTCAGTTTTGGTATTAGGATGCAGAAAGATAGAAAGTCGTTCAGAATGGCTTTTAAAGGTAATCGTCAGTGTCTCCTACATTCATGATGTCAAAGGGTTCATTGCATCAAACCAAACTTTCCTCTTTTGTCCCTCTCGATTCTAGATCATCTGTAACCAGTATTTTAGACATTATATATACGTAACAATCTTTTTCTATGTAAAGTTTCATATATGTGAAGTATAAAAATGCAGAGTGCATACCATAGGTATATAAGAAACGAATTATTTCAATGCAGGAAAATGCTTACCTGTGATCTAATGCCCAATACGTTTTTCTTGTCACTGGAAGTCACCTCTTATGTATGTGTTCTCTTCCTGTTTCAATGAATAGCAAGCTAGACATGAGCTATGTGTAAATAATGCCAGAACATCTGGATGAAAGGAAAAAGACCCAATTATCTGGATGTTTTGTCTACATAACATCAAAACATGTACCATTGTGTAGACAAAACACGCAGATGATTGAATATTTTACTTTTCATCCAGGCATTTTGTTGTCATGTGGACAAAAAACACTGCCAAGTTAGGGACATAAGAGAAAAAAACAGGGTCTAGCAAAACTTGTCTGGTCTGTAGAGTTCAACAATTGTTGCTAAGCTTATCATGGGAAAAGAGGACAATTAATGAGATACGGTGTCAAATTAATTAAAAAAAATGTTTAGGCTATATTGAAAGAAGTTTCCGGACATCTGAGTGGCTCAGTTGGTTACGCAACTGACTTCAGCTCAGGTCATGATCTCGCAGTTGATGGGTTTGAGCCCCGCGTTGGGCTCTGTGCTGTTAGCTCAGAGCCTGGAGCCTGCTTCCGATTCCGTGTCTCCCTCTCTGTCTGCGCGCCCCCACCCCCCACCCCCTGTCTCTCTGTGTCTCTCAAAATTGTATAAACACTGAAAAAAGAAAAAAAGAAAGAAGTTTCTTACTAAGGGTTCATAATGATCATAATAAATGGTAGTGCCATTATGAGGCACTTAATAGAAAACACACAAACCATGTTTATTTGACATTGTGTTTATTATACAAATGAAGCTATGCATTCACAGAAAAGAACAGTCACTACTTAAAACACTCCTTTATGTTCTGGAAGAACAAGTATACAAGTCATTTCTAGTTGTATATTTGTAAGTCAGCTTATTAGCCCAGATTCAGTCCGGATTCAATAATCATTTACCTTTGGTGTTCCAGGCACTGGGATGCTAACTTCTCACATGCAGGCTACCCTTTCATTTATTCTAGGTTAATTCTGTGGAGTAGCTATTGCTTTTCCAATTTTACAAATGAGACTCTGGGTCTTAAAGATGAGGAAAAATCTCCCAAATCCCACAGGTTGCTTGTGTCTACAAATAACATAATGCTTGAAATTATTTTTTCTTTTCAGACATCCAGATGGCCAACAGACACACGAAACAATCCTCAACGTCCCTCATCATCAGGGAAATACAAATCAAAACCACACTGAGATACCACCTCACACCGGTCAGAGTGGCTCACATGAACGACTCAGGAAACAACAGACCCTGGCAAGGATGTGGAGAAACGGGAACCCTCTTGCACTGTTGGTGGGAGTGCAAACTGGTGCAGCCACTCTGGAAGACAGTGTGGGGGTTCCTCAAAAAATTAAAAATAGAACTACCCTATCACCCAGCAATAGCACTACTAGGAATTTACCCAAGGGATACAGGAGTGCTGATGCAGAGGGGCACTTGTATCCCAATGTTTATAGCAGTGCTTTCAACAATAGCCAAATTATGGAAAGAGCCTAAATGTCTGTCAACTGATGAATGGATAAAGAAGATGTGGTTTGTGTATACAATGGAATACTACCTGGCAATGAGAAAGAATGAAATCTGGCCATTTGCAGCAACGTGGATAGAACTGGAGGGTATTATGCTGAGTGAAATAAGTCAGAGAAAGACAGATATCATATGTTTTCACTCATATGTGGATCTTGAGAAACTTAACAGAAGACCATAGGGGAGAAGAAGGGGGGGAAAAAAGAGTTACAAACAGAGAGGGAGGGAGGCAAACCATGAGACTCTTCAAAATTTTTTTTAACGTTCATTGATCTTTGAGACAGAGAGAGACAGAGTATGAACAGGGGTGGGCCAGAGAGAGAGAGGGAGACACAGAATATGAAACAGGCTCCAGGCTCTGAGCTGTCAGCACAGAGCCTGATGCGGGGCTCGAACCCACAAACTGCAAGATCATGACCTGAGATGAAGTCGGACGCTTAACTGACTGAGCCACCCAGGCGCCCCAAACCATAAGAGACTCTTAAACACAGAGAACACACTGAGGGTTGATGGGGGTGGGGGAGAGGGCAAAGTGGGTGATGGGCATTGAGGAAGGCACTTGGAATGAGCACTTGGTGTTGTTGACAATAAATTATATTAAAAAATGTTTTCTTTTCATTTACTATGCCTAAAAGAGTGAGGATTTTAGGGTCCCGAAGTTTGAAGTATCATGATTCCTAAAAAGCTGGGAAATGTGGCTAAATGCATTCTATCATGTATCTTATTTCATGTTAAATATATTCCATATATTTCATACATGTATATGCTCTAAATCCAATATACTTCTATATATATATATATGTCTGTGTTCTAAATCCAATATACTTAATTGAGAACTACAATTGGCAAAGAGGCATATTCGTATTTGAAAGGGATCTATTTTACCCTCGAAGAAGCTGATGGGGCAATGTCTGTAATTCTATCTGAAGGGCCTCACTGAGATAACAAATTAAGTTTTATGATTCACTTTTCTCATTCCTTCAAGCAAACAGTTCCAAATTCAATACACAGAGGTCACTCAGGGAACATTCTGTCTTCAAAGTCGGCCTTATGTAGTCTCTCATTTTTCTGGCAGTGACTTAGCTGGATGGGGTTGCAAGTGAGAGCTAGGACAACTTTGGAGCCCAAAATTGTGTGATCAGTACTCAATGGTCTGGAGCTTTCCAGGTCAAAAAAACCTGGCCAAGATATCATCGGTAGAGGAGTGGGGCTGTGGACTTTGCAACCTGGGTTCTACTGGTGTATTATTCACAACAGAGAAACTCATCCTTGCAATAATCCTTGAGTCCTGAAGACTCTCCATTAAATACGGAATCTTCTGGTTTATGATTGTGGTGTTAGGGCTGGAACCAGTCCCTTGTTTATAACAAAAATTCACATCAAGTTCCAGACCAGGAGCCTCAAGGTGAAACCCACTATGCAGCTCTTCATATGTTTCCTACGGCTCAAATTCAATATCGTATTAACGCAATGTGTCTTGGGTTCTGGAATTAGATAGTGGTAATGGTTGCACACCTTTGAGAAGATACTAAAAAAATACTGAATTGTATACTTTAAAAGCATGAATTTTATAGTATGTGAATTAAATCTCAATTTTTAAAAAAGTATTGGACTAATTCAAATGGCTTCTTGGACATCAAATAGATCTTACAAAGCAATATTTTGGTGATTTAAGTGTAAATGGAACAGAAACATATGGAGTAAATTTCTGCAAAATTGCACATGATTTCAAAAATTAAGGGGGAAACGTTCTTGGCAAAACCTACTTGGGTTTCATCTAATCCAAAATACTTGAAAAATAAATTAAGACATTTTGTAAACCAAAATACAGCTGGTTTTTCCATGCACTACGTATTTGTTATATACTGTCCTTATCACTAAATACATTTCTATTTTTCATGGGAAGTTACAGTCAGTTCAGGTACCCAGGTACAAAACTATGACTACTTAAGGCATCACACAGCATAAAGCAAGGTCACGCTGTGGAAATTTTGCTGCAGTATATTGAACACTATTTTCAAGGAAATATTCCCTGCGGAAACAATTAGAGAAGAAAGCCTGTTGTCACAGCCCCTGAGCGAGGTTCAAGAGCACAGAAAAAATGAAATCTCTGAGACTATTCATCAGAGACCATCTCGTGTCCATCATACATCAACAATCTCTGGGCACATAAGCACCACTGTTACTGGAAATGCAGTCTTCTATATGGTTTTATAAAACCCAGTCACAAAAAAAAGGGTAGATATTTACACATCTACCGGATTTTCGAGGTTGTCATAGAAAACCTTGAAATCGTTTTTTAACGTGTATTTATTTCTGAGAGGCGGAGAGAGAGAACAAGCATGAGTGGGAGAGGGGCAGAGAGAGGGGGGAGCGGAGGATCAGAAGTGGTCTCTGTGTAGACAGAAGTGAGCCCGACGCGGGGCTCAAACTCACGAACGTGAGTGAGATCATGATGTGAGCCAAAGTTGGACGCTCGACAGACTGAGCCACCCAGGCGCCCTGAAATCACTTTTAAATTGTACATCTATTTTTTTCTCCTTTCTTTTCTACTCTATCCTAGACTGTAAAGTCTTCAGCAGAAACTATGAGTACCCTTGTCACAGCCGATATCGGTGCCTTCCGGCTCCTTCCTACCCACAAGAATGTGTTGAATACATGCTCTTGAGAGAGTGCCATTTTAACTGCCCTCACTTCTGCTCTAGCGTCATTTCTCAAAGAGACCTTCCCTGACCGCTTTTGACCACCGGTTCTTACCCTCTGTCCACCAACCTTTCTTTACTTCCTAACATGGCATTATATTGTAAGTTGCTATCTGTTTACTGTCTGAGGACAGTAAATAATCTGAGGACAAATCATCAGAAGATACAGAGAAACCGGAGACTGAATCAGTTATGTTGACATTGGCTCCAAGGCCACAGAAGGAAATATTAAAGAACTACCCATCTCACAAATAGCCATTTCTAAATTACTGGAATTTACGAAAGGGAAATACCATATAGGACTACCGGACCCAGTTTTCTTTACTGGATCCTCCCCAGATCTGCTCAGATATGGCTCACCCAAGGGCTCGGCAACTCTTGCTGCTTCCTGGTCCATAGGGAGCCAGCGAGTACTTCATGTTTCACGCGATGGCAAAGCCGCCATGGTAATAGGATCACATGTCTTAATACCACTGATGTTAATAGCCTTTAACAAGGGTCAGGAACTTTGGCAGTGGAGACACAGGACCTCTAGCATGTGGGTCCTACTGGCTTCCTCGGCCAGGAGGCCTACACAGCCTACACAGCCTACACAGGCTGATTCTCATGTGCCATGGAGTGATCTCTAAACGACTGGATGGAAAAACGCAGGCAGATACGTTGCTCATTGACCCCCACTCCATATAGACTATGCTGAGAGGTAAAAGTTCCATATTGCCTTACTGGAGCTATTTCATACATCCACATAACCAGCTATGTTTTCTTGTGAAGCTGTGGCCAGCTTGGTAATCCACAAACTCAGATTTGTTTTCTCCTTTCTTGCCTTCCCTTTCTCCCTCCTTGCGGCTTCACTAGAGCACGATGTAAACCTTGTTCTCCAGAATTCTAGGCATCTGGGCTAGGATAACTGGCCATAGAAAGCAGTCTCTTGGGATAGGATTTCGGAATTTGATTTCCCCCCTGTAATAGTAACAGTTACTAAATCTCTCACCTGTCGATAGTTGAGATAGCATGTGACTGGAAAGAAAGGCATCGGGAGACAAGGCAGCTCCCACTCTTGATTAGTATGAGGGATGTGGTCGTAATAAAGACTGTGGTAGCGAGGGGATGCTTTCATTAACAATGGAGGACTTGTAAGAAGAAAGTGATAGGCTTAGGGGAACAAACGGCCAACTTAACTTTGAAAGCCTGGGGGCCTCTATGGTCGCTTTAAAGGGAAAGTACACTTCCTTCAGACGCAAGAGTATATTAAAGATCAGGCCTGCTATCTGATTATCAGCGTGGCAGGATTATAAGAGAGACTAAAGGGAGGTTCTCTACTCAGGTTGACACCCGATAGAAAGAGTGAGAACAGGGCATTTTAGCTCAATGCGTCCAATAATCTTAATGCCTCAATTCCCCAGAATTCTACTGGTCATCAAAAGAAGTCCCCTCCGCACTTATCAGAGGAGGATAAACTCCTGTTGCCTGGAGATTGTATAAAGACCTTACCTGAAGCAGGTGACTCTCAGTGTGTCTTGTCTTTTTCGGATGGTCTGTGCCTACAATGCCTCATTTTGTGACCAGACCAGGTGGCAATACATAGCTCTCTGAGGCAAAGTAGGTGTAATTATGGAACAGGCAGCAGACATCTCAGAGGGACAGAGAGTCATCACGTTTGATCCACCCAGACCCACAGCGATGGTGTTTGGAGAAGACAGAAAAGACCAAGAAATACTTAGGTAACTAATCGTGTTGCTTGATTTGTATAATCAAAAAAATATCAAAGTCTGAGGAGATGAAGGATGATGTCAGCAGCTATGATGGAAAATCAAGATTCCTCACTCTGATTCCAGAGCTAAGTTAAACCACAAGCTCAGAGCCATACGATTAAAAGGAAGGCATGATCAGTGGAATAAAAAGTAAACAGGGTGTGTGTCTCCCTAATCCTTCCTCCAAAGGGACCCATGGCCAGTTTTCAAGGCAACCATGAGTTTGGGAAGGAAGAATTATCTGAGTATCTGAGAGCCGTGAGATACAGAATCTGAGCATACATTGATCTAACGAGACCTAAAATGCCTTCATAGTCTTTCAATGAGGATGGACATTTTCTTTATTTTTTAAAATATTTATTTAATTTTGGGAGAGTGAGAGCGCACAAGTGGGGGAGGGGCAGAGAGAGAGGGAAACACAGAATCCGAAGCAGGCCCCAGGTTCTGAGCTGTCAGCCCAGGGCCCAACGCGGGGCTTGAACTCACAGACCGCGAGATCATGACCTGAGCTACAGTCGGACTGAGCCTCCCAGGCAGCCCAAGGATGGACATTTTAAAGAGACTTGAGGAGACAGGGTAGATGGGGAAAGCTTCCAAGAATGTGGGTAGGCATGGGATTCAATGCACAGAGTGACTTCTGAAACCTGAGGATAGGGTAGATGGGGACATTAGTTATATGTGGTTAGAGAAGTTAGCAAAGGAGAAAGTAGGTGACAGGATGGAAGCTGGGAGAGGAAAGAACTTCACATAGGAAATGGCTTGTCAATAAACATTCTGTAGTGAGATCATTTGTTCTAGAGATGAACTCCTGAGTGTTTTTTATATTCGTAGAACGGCAGAAGCAAATTCTGCCCACAGCTGTTTATGAAGAAAAGGCCATTGTTTTTTTTTTTTTTGTTTTTTTTTCTTTCTTTTAAAACTTGGCTCTAGGGGAAGAGACAGGGGAGTCTTCTTGGAATGGAGCTAGGATAGGGCAAGAACAGATGCAGGGGGTCAAATTTTGACTAGCTGGAACATGGCGATAATGGCAAGAGAGGTCGGTTTAGCTCTCAGTTACAATCTATTTTAGTATTATGGCCTTGGGCAAGCATATTAAAATTGGAAGGGGCCTTGAGAGTCATTAAACAGGAAAGGAAATTGGAGGACTGTTTTAGCCTGGGTTCCTTGGAAAACAGAGCCCAAAGCAAAGTGTAGTTACTTTATCAAATTATGTAAATCCCATGCTGAGGTGAAGAGAAAGGGAAGAGATTTAGGGCAAAAAAGAGAAGGCAAATGAAAATAGGGGTGGGACTTTACCTAGACGGCCACATCTTCCCAAGAAACAAAACTCTTTGCTTAGGCAAATAAGATATTCATAAATTAGTAAAATTAATAAGTGAATTTATCAAGATCAATATAAAAATGGATTTTTATACAGTAGCAACAATTAGAAAAATAGGTTAACTGAGGAGGAAAAAGGGCAGGTTGTATCTCTTACCCTGTTAGGGCAATATACATCCCTCCTACTTCTATTTTTTTTTTTTTTTTAGGTACACTCTACCTTCAGCATGGGGCTCGAACTCACGCCCCCGACATCAAGGGTCACACACTCTACTGACTGAGCCAGCCAGGAGCTTCCCCACCCCCGCCAATCTTCTTCTACAAACAGGGTGTAGAATACACATTTTTTACAGTTAGCTCTGAATTTTCGGTTATGTGGAAGTGTCCTTAGTAAAAATTTCAAGCAATTTCCCTAAAAAAGATTGTGATGGTAAAGAATCTCCTGCGACCGTTTGTAGAGCCTTAGTGAAATATCCTCTGAGGGTTGATAGCTTTGATTTTCAAGAAAATGGTGGGTCTTCCCTGGTAAACTAGAAGCAGGACTAGTTCAAGGTTCTGTCTAGGCTCTTGTTGGTACCTCTCTGGTGTACCTAAACGTCTTCACCATACAACCCAGAACAATGTCTTCTTCCTCGGTTCTGTGAACACAACATCTGCATTCTGTTTGGCCCTCTGCACCTGACCTCAGTCCTACCTCTGTGATTCCTTCGGACTTCACAGAGCTTTCTTTGGGAGACATGACCCAGTTCAAGTTGGAAGGCATTGTGGGTATTAACAAGAGATTATGATTTTGACATGAATACAGCTGCAGATATTTAAGTCTGAGCAACACGAAAGTCACAAGTTTACTTCTCTGAGCTATCACTGTTAATACAGTGTTTTCTACTCTGTTGTAAATGTAATCACCGGCCCCGGCTGTCACTTCTTGCTTCCTCCCAAGAAACTGGGTCTGATTTACTTGATACATGTGAATGACTTTTTAAAAAGTTCCTTTTAAGGACTGGTAAATTACAGACTTAAATGTATTTTTCGGTTTTCCAGACTTTTTCTACAACCTAACTGAAGAGTCATGCAATGGTTTTCTAAGCAAAACGCTACAGCATTTTAACCTTCAGAGAATCTCTCCGAATAACTTAAAAAAAAAAAATTCTGGAGTGTACAAAAAGAATTATTTTGGGAGTCATTTAAAGAGTGCTGACCTTTGGTCACTTACTCCACCTAACTGTACGTGAAATTCTAATACACATCGTACACATGTTCCTAATAAACACTAAGTGTTTGGATCTGTCCAACATTTTTCTTTGTTTTTTTTTTTTTTTTTTTCTCTCAGCTGAATATGGTGGAAAGTAAAATTATTTATTCAGTAAAAATGTCACATGTTGTGAGTCATTCATTCAACAGTGTTTGGTTAATTTGATTTGGTTGGGTAATTTTATAAATCTGATATATTTCCTTAGAAAACTTTTGGCACTGGAAGCATATTAAAATCCGCCAAAACAAAACAAAACAAAACAAAACAAAAAGATACAAACCCCAAAACAAAAAACAAACCAAAACCCACCAGCCAAACAAAAGCCTATTTACCCTAGGATTGGGAAGATTCAATTGCATCCAGATGAGGATAAAATCCACTTCATATTTTCAAAGCAAATAAAATTAATTGTGTCAAAAATTAATCCTTTGGAGACTTCTGGAATGTGTATTTTCCCCATTCTAATTCCTGTGACATTCTAGTGAGCCTATTTTGCATTATCTATACATTCCCCCACCTGTCTCCTTGTCTTCCTTCTTGTCCATCATTGTCTTTATTTCTGAGTCACATAGTCTTGTGACCCCACAACTGAAATGGACAGTTGAACCAAGGACATAGGGGCTTTGGGGAACGGACTGGCCAAAGTTATGTCTCATTTTGGACGCTCAACTAATTTGTTTGGCTACAGGATCCCCGGGCGCTCTTTAATCCAGTGTGCCTTGGGGCGCCTGGGTGGCGCAGTCGGTTGAGCGTCCGACTTCAGCCAGGTCACGATCTCGCGGTCCGTGAGTTCGAGCCCCGCGTCAGGCTCTGGGCTGATGGCTCGGAGCCTGGAGCCTGTTTCCGATTCTGTGTCTCCCTCTCTCTCTGCCCCTCCCCCATTCATGCTCTGTCTCTCTCTGTCCCAAAAATAAATAAACGTTGAAAAAAAAAAAAAAATTAAAAAAAAAAAAAAATCCAGTGTGCCTTGTCAGAGAATCCTCCTTCGACATTCTTTGCAGCTTATCTACCCAAGGTGAGGTGGATGGGCTTGAGTGCCCACTGTTGGGGGCTAAACGTGGGTCACTTCCACGGAAGAGAAAGGGAGAGAGTCTCAAGTGATTACATTGTGGTCAAAGTGTACAAACTTGCAACCAGAAGACGATGAAGCTCTGGAGATCTAATGCGTGGCCTAGTGATTAGAGAGATTACAATGTTATACTGTATACTTCAAAGTTGCCAAGAGAGTAAATCTTGAATGTTCTCACAACAAAAAGGAGACAATCATTTTGTGATATGATCGAGGTCTTGACTAATGCTACAGTAGTAATCATATTGCACTGTATCTGTGTATCAAATCAACACATTATACACCTTAAACTGACGTAATGTTGTATGTCCATCCTTTCTCAATTTAAGTAAAATAAATAAGATAAAATTGCATATGTGAGTGAATGAACTAGCCTATGAGCCATTGTAGAAAATAGGTAATTACTTATTAATCGTAACTGACTTTAGATCAAGACTATTCTGTCAAAATGTGATTTTATTACTTTGGTAATTCCCTAAATTAAACCCGAAGACAAACAGTGAACATACTAAAATAATGTGGAACAAGTTTTGAGGGCAATTTCTAAAAAGAAGTTCAAGAAAGGAATTGAGAAATGTAAGATCTCTGGAAGAAGCGCGAGTTTTCTTAAGTATCTCTGGAAAAATAATACCTCTGAGGAGGAACAAGCCTGAGTAGTAAACAAGGTCAGGGTCTCCATCCCAGAGATAGCTCTCTTATTCAGACGTGCATTGTGTTTGTATTCCCTTTGACTTCCTGACATTTCTGCAGACTCTCAGGTCCTCCAGCATTTTAATAATCTTTCAGAAGTTCAGGGCAGTTCTAAAAAATATAAGATTATAAGATTTATATGTTGGCAAGTTTTGTATACGTTTCTCTATTTTCAGGTCAACCGAACACGTTTTGACAAAAGTTGTTTGCCTTAATGTATTTAGACAGATTCTTCATTTGGAAATAGACCCATTTTTATCAGCTGAAGGAACTCAGGGATCCATTTTAAAATAATTAGTATGAGGGGCGCCTGGGTGGCGCAGTCGGTTAAGCGTCCGACTTCAGCCAGGTCACGATCTCGCGGTCCGTGAGTTCGAGCCCCGCGTCGGGCTCTGGGCTGATGGCTCAGAGCCTGGAGCCTGTTTCCGATTCTGTGTCTCCCTCTCTCTCTGCCCCTCCCCCGTTCATGCTCTGTCTCTCTCTGTCCCAAAAATAAATAAACGTTGAAAAAAAAAATTAAAATAATTAGTATGAGTTATTTTTAAGCCAGAGTAAAAATGTACACAAAGGTTCCATATCTGGATAGGGTCTTTTGATTTCTTTGGGTGTCTTTAACTGCTTCTATTTGTGCTATTGCGTACTTCGCAGTACTAAAAACTAGGCTGACATGCCTTATGTAAATAATATCCTGAAGAAATATATTGTATTTAAAAAAAATCCGTTAGACATAAATCTGTGACTTTATACAATGCCAGTCATAAAAGGCTACATTAAAATTCATATAGCTTGGTTTCACACCCCTTAAAAGCAATCTAAAGACCATCTCTATATAATGCCAAGTAGCTGGAAAGCAAAAAGGCACCTGAAAATGAAATAACTTAGTGTCGCAGCTATGAACAAGTGTTTGTGGTTTCATATATTCTAGACATAGATAGTTGCACCAAATTTTCAATTTTCATTCAAGTGTTATATATCGAGTATAGCATCAGGCAGATGCTTTCTCTAGCCCTCGAGGATTATAGGCACTAATCAAGGACGTTATATTTATCCCTATAACTAGTGTGTTAGTCTATTCGAGCTGCTCTAGCAAAATATCATAGACCAAGCGGCTTATAAACAACAGAAATTTATTTCTTATTGCTCTGGAGTCTGGAAGTCTAAGATCAAGGTGCAGTCAGAATAGGTGTGTGATGGGGGCCAATTTCTTGGTCCATGGTTTTTTCTCTGTGTCCTCTCACGGCAGAAGGAGCAAGGGAGCTTCATGGGATCTCTTTTATAAGGGCACAAAATCATAAGGCTAGCGTTCTTGCTGGTCTGCTCCCCAGCGGCCTCCTACACAGAAACCTTCCTCTCGATGTCTCTTCCAGGGAACCTGAGCCTAAGACCTGCGTTTAACATTAAGCATACCATTTGGTGTCTTATGGCAAGTCAAGTACTTCTTAGAAAAATGTTGGGATGAAGGTAATAGTTCAGCAGGGAGAGGCTTTTCAAGGTCGGCATGCTAATAATGCTCACTTGTAAACTAAAAACGTAATTGTCAAACAACAGCGTCTCAGCCATGTGTAGACGGTTCTCTCTAGAAAGAGCCACGTTTCAGATGGTCTCCCATTTGGCTCCAGCCCAGTTTGAAAGGTACTCGTTCTACCAACATGAGTCAAGACTGAGGGAGCTCCGCAGTTTCAGATCGAAAGCAGAATATAGAGGTCCATCCATACAAAGAAAACTGATTACTGAGGCTGAAAGACGCAGGACTAGCCAAAAGAAGGCACTAGATGCCATTTCTAGTGGTAGTAGGTGTTTTGCAGACGCAACGTCTCTGGAGACTACAGATGTTGTCTGAACGGTGAGTCTCCAGAAACCATACAAGTAGAGACTGAGAATAAAGACACTTTGGTAAGAAAAAGACTCTGGGTGGTGATGTGAGGAACAACAGCTTGGAGCAGACAGAAGAGACCCACAGAGCCTAACTCATGTAGGCCAACCAGACAGCTTCCCTTTTACAGCAAGTCAGAAACAATCCTGTTAAAAAAAGGAGGAAACAATCCTATTGAACCCTCTCTTGGATGGAGTTTCTCTGCTCCTTCCAATGTAAGTGTTTGACATCAGCATTAGACAAACCCTGACTTTATATATAAATTCACTAAACAAGAAATTATCTTCGTTTATCATGGAGTTTTCAGACACTCTCTATTTACCTTTCTGTTGTCTATAAAGCCCCAAATCAAAAAAACAAAAACAAAAACAAAAAAGCAACTCTTCCAGGTGTTTTCATACAGAAACACTTGTAACCATACAACCTTCACCAAGATTTTGGTGCCTGGGGTGAGTAGGTCAGTCGTGTCTTTAGGTAACTTTATAGCTGGTGTTACTTTAGTCTGGGCTTAGGCTCCGTATACACTGCATTTTCAGAGAGCTTTCTTGTTTCTTCTTTGTTGGCTGATTATCTCCTGTTACGCACCAGACACCAAGAGGCAGACGAGCCCAGATCGGATTCTGGTGCTCCACTGAAGAGTCCTGTTGCTTGATAGCAAGACACTACACGGCTAAACTTCTATTTGTTCGTTTGTTGAATCTGTCTGTATAATCTAGATCTGTGTTGTCCAATAAAACTCCCACCATGATGGAAATAGTCTATGTTCTGTGTTGTCCAATATGGCAGCCATAAGCAACATGTATCTATCAAACACTTGGAATGTGTCTGATGTGACTGAGAAACTCAATATTTAATCTTATTCCATTTTAATTAACTTGTATTTAAATGTAAATAGTCACATGTGGCCAGGGGCTACCATATTGTGCAAAGTAGATATCAGTTGACATTTAGGTGATAAAATTTCATATTCCTCTTACTCTAAGACGTTTGGAGATTTCTACCATTGGTCCAAATAGTTATGAAATCCTGTGGCTTCACTGCAGATAAAGGCTTGTATGTCATTGACTTGTGATCTGTTCTTGCTAACAATTAAGGCTTCTCATGATCTAAAACAGAAGTTGGTAAATTATGGTCCTCAGGCCAAATCCAGCTCGCTGCCAATTTTTGTTGGGTTTTGAAAAAAATCCAACAGTTGTATTGGAACACAGCCATGCCATTGACTTCAGTATTGTCTATCACTATTTTTGTGCTGTGATGGCAGAATGGAATAGCTGTTACAGATGACCGGCAAAGCCAAAAACATTTCTACCTGGTCTTTACAAGAAAAAAAAATTGCCTACCCCTCACTTACAATATGGCAAATTTTCTCTCTCATTGTATGTTATAAGGATAAAATGTTTATGCTTTCTGTATTATTTTACTCTATTTTAGAAGATAAGACTTTCATATTAGAATGTTGGGTGCCTCTTCATTTTTCTTCTCATTCTGACACCAATTAAATGTCATCGGCTCAGCGGTTCGCTCTGCTCGCCTTGTTTTAAATTTTGGCTATCTGATGATCTGTCTCAGGCAGTGGTTATTCCAGTAATGTGACCAAACGTTGCACTAGCCTTTAAGTGACTTCAGAGGACTTCAAAGTCCTTCCAGGTGATTTTGGCTTTATTTGTAAAAAAAATATAGAATTCAATTCATTGATTTTACGTATTTTTGGGATGGATTTCTCCACAGAAAAAAAGTGTATCGACTGCTCTCAAAGTACAAATATGACTTCAGTTTCTCATTAGCAGCAAGGTTAGGATTTGCACAAAATTGTTACTGCATCTTTGGATGCTTTTATTTACCATCTCCAAACCATTATGCTCCTCAACCCAAAGTCATGGTGGCTTCTCACTCCCAAGTCATGGTGGCTACTTCAAAGAGATCTGTTGATGATTTTTCACCTATCAATTGTCAAGTTAAAATCTAAGACTTATTAATACACATATTAATTAAGACATTGATAAATTTATTATGTTATTAATTTATACTTGATCCATTTACTATAGCATCTCGTTTGTTAAAAGTAGTAAAGAGGGGCGCCTGGGTGGCACAGTCGGTTGAGCGTCCGACTTCAGCCAGGTCACGATCTCGCGGTCCGTGAGTTCGAGCCCTGCGTCGGGCTCTGGGCTGATGGCTCAGAGCCTGGAGCCTGTTTCTGATTCTGTGTCTCCCTCTCTCTCTGCCCCTCCCCCCGTTCATGCTCTGTCTCTCTCTGTCCCAAAAATAAATAAACGTTGAAAAAAAAACTTAAAAAAAAAAATGGTAAAGAACACCTGTGCTAACATTTTGGGTTCTCACTTTAACTCCTGTTTGTTTTTCAGAGTTTTGAAAAATGAGTAATCAGCCTTCAGAGCATGAGTCCACATGCATGTATCTGACATTCTGTCCCTGACAAGCACGGCCTGATTCTCACGGAGACATTGCCTCCAGTAAAAGCAGACAGAAGAACAGGCACACGGTGCTAAATAATTGGCAACACAAAGAGTCCTCTATCCGTCGAAGGTCAAGTGTATTAAATGTAACCTTATTGCCATGGTTGTTAGTCACATTGCTGTCTTTTCCTGCTTCCAAGTGTGGGATTTTCTTCTTAAAGACATTTCCCTTTCTCTGGTCAAAAACAACCTTGCAAACCGTGTGATGTCGCAATTCCAATCTCATTGGTTTTCATAAAAACTCTATGCCAGGATGAAAATTTGGTTTTTCAACATCACAGTTACAAGGTATAGCAAATCTTGTAACATCTTAGTGAACACTAGAAATATCATATTATTATATTAGAAACACAATTCTATGTCTCTGTCTTAGTTTGTTCAGGTTGCTATAACAAAAATACTGTAGACGGGGTGGTGTGTGGGGGGGTGTGGCTTATACACCACGGCATTTACTTCTCACAGTTCTAGAGTCCAAGATCAAGATGCAGGCAGAATTAGTTTCTGGCAGGGTCCACCTCCTAGTTCATGGATAGTAGTCTTCTCATTGTGTCCTCACTTGACAGAGTGATGAGGAAACTCTATGGGGTCTCTTCTACAAGAAGGCTCTGCTTTTGTGACCTAGTCATTTCCCAAAGTCCCAGCGTCCAAACATTATCACATTAGGGATTAGGTTTTAGCATATGAATTTTGAAGGACACAAGCATTCAGCCAATCACAGTCTCCAATGATTCTAGTCATCCGTTAAGTGGCAGTTTTGTGCCCTGCTTCCTGTACCAAAATAATCTGTGGTGACGTAGAAACCTTGGAGAGTAATCACAGGTCCTTACAATGCTTCTGTGACAGCTATAGGTACACTGCATGTGGCCAGATTTCCTAGGTCGTCGGTGACAATCTGTCTGACGTAAGGGCTCTTTAACAAAATATCACACATTCCTGGTATTTCATAAGGATATAAATTCTTAAATTATTCTAATTTCTCATTTTCCATCAACACAGTTCTGATCACACCTTTCAGGTGAACGTCTTACTTGTCCACAGAGACCCACTGCAAGGCACCTATAAAAATACCAAGACCTTAACACTACATGTGAGACCAAAGTGTTATTTATTTATCTATTTATTTAGAGAGCAAGCAGGGGAGAGGGACAGAGGGAGAGAGACAGCGAATCTTAAGCAGGCTCCGCGCTCAGTGTGGAGCCTGAAACAGGGCTTGATCCCCTGACCCTGGGATCATGGCCTGAGCCAAAATCAAGAGTCAGATGCTCAACCAACCGAGCCACCCAACGTTCCCCGCCCCCCGCTGGCCACCAGTGTTATTTTTCAAAGTATGGAGCAAACAGAAACAATACAAGATTTTCATGGATTAGTTAGACTTGAAAACAAATCTGTATATTTTTTATTCTCTAATAAACATTAACACCTAACACTTTCTCCAACTATTGAACCAACATAGAAACCGGCCCCAAATTAAATCCTTCCCACGTTCTCTAACACTTTGCCCATAACATCAGCATGGAAGTGACCACATTGTAGTGCAGTTGGTTTACTCAGATTTGAGAGCCGTTTAACGGGGGCAGGACTGGGAGACCCTTCTACCCGTGTCAGCAGGTGGGACCCTGCCTGCACGGCCATCTCTTTGATCAGGGTGGAGGGTTCGTCTCCAGGAGCACCCTAAAAGGTAACAGCTGTTCACCTGACCAAGGTCACTAGGCAAGGTCCCCGGTACCACTCTCCGCGTGTGCCCCTCCCAGCTGCTCGCGATTCGGCTGGGCAGAGACACCACTATGTTAAGGACATGGACCGCTGACTTCCTTCCGGTCTATCGTTCCCCATACCCACCCCGCCCCCCATCATCCTCTCTGATTTGTAAGATACATCCTCCTAACACTGGGATGGCGTATGCTTAATGCTTATGCTTTTTAATTATTTCAATTTTCATTTTCCTTCACATTTACGTTTTAATTATTTGTGAAGACTTCCTTTTCCCTGGTTGCTTTCCAGTCTTTAGAAAGGCAATGGGAAAGCCATGCATTCATCTATCTACCCCTGAAATGCCAAAAAAAAAAAAAAAAAAACAAAAAACCCCACAAAAGGACTAAATTTGGTTCTTTGGCTATGTTTGCTGAACGGAAAACTGCAGACCTGAAGGAATCTGACTGGAGATCATCAGGAACTCGGACTCAACACAGACCAACAAAATTCATGATTGCATCTATCATAAATGATGTTGAGAGGCACCTGGGTGGCTCAGTTGGTTAAGCGACTTCAGCTCAGGTCATGATCTCGCAGTTTGTGAGTTTGAGCCCCCGCATCGGGCTCCGTTCTGACAGCTCGGAGCCTGGAGCCTGCTTCTGATTCTGTGTCTCCCTCTTTCTCTGCTCCTCCCCTGTTCACGCTCTGTCTCTCTCTCTCTCTAAAAAATAAATAAACATTAAAAAAAATTTCTTTTCAATGATGTTGAACATTTTACAGTAGCATGCATGTTTTCTTTATGAGCTGCCTTTCACCATTACCCCCTATCAACCACACAGGAGAGACACTTCCCTGAGCCTTGGCCTTGCCAATCAGCATCTGGTTCATTTTTATCTTAAGGATGTTGCTCTGGGCAGTCGGAAGCTCCAAGCTCAGTACAGAAGTGTGGTGGGGAGAGGTGCTCAGCTCATGTGGTTCCTGCTTTGACTTGAATTTCCTTTCGTTTTCTCCGATTCCTCCCATTTTCTCAGTAAGTGCTTTACCAAATGTGACTTTATAAGCCATCATGAGTAATTTCTGGAATGAGGCAGTGTAGATCTAAAGGAAGGAAGAGAGGAGAGAGGATGAGGGGGAAAGGAAGGAAGGAATTTGGCATTCTTTCTTCTATGCCAGGGACCCTCCAACACAAAGTTGGCCTGTTAATCTTTATTGTTTTTACATATTCTAAGATCATGGATAAATGAAAATTATTGAATGGTAAGACCTTTGATTAATCCCTCTATCGCTAATATTTTTTAAAGATATTTAAGTCATCGATAATGCTTTTCAGATAATCTTTTAGAAACATCCCCTCCAGGGGTGCCTGGATGGCTCAGTCGGTTAAGCGTCCGACTTTGGCTTAGGTCATGATCTCATGGTTCGTGGGTTCGAGTCCCGCTTCGGGCTCTGTGCTGACGGCTTGGAGCCTGGAGCCTGCTTCAGACTCTGTGTCTCCCTCTCTCTCTGTCCCTCCCTTGTTCATGCTCTGTCTCTCACTGTCTCAAAAATAAATAAAACATTAAAAAAAAAAAAAGAAATCTCCCCTCCAGAACATCTATCAGAAGATTCAAATTAGACTTCATTTAATCTAAACATTTTTTTTTTTTTCATTTTCCTTTCACTGGCATCTTTTATTATGACTCTCTTTATTCCCATTATCATGCTGAGGTGGGTCCCACAGTACCGGCAATGTGTGCGTCCTCTGGACTCCAGCCAGCACTCCCAAGCTTCCACCCTGGGGTCAAGGGCATACACCATTTCAGCCACGCAGAGCAACGCTGAAAAAAAAAACTTTAGGCAAAAAATTAACACTTTCGCTGCAGTTGGGGGGGTTGGAAATCGTCTCTAGGCCAGACGGGGATCATTCATCCGGGCCCCAGGCCAGGCATCCAGGCTGACTTGATGATCACGCTCAAAGACCAAGGAGACTTTTGTAAATCTCACAGATCAGAACTTCCGTTGGAGGACTCCAAGTTTTCTAACAAGTTGGCGGTGAGCTTCAGAATAATTTACTCTATTTATCAGCAGTGCTTTTCAATAAAACCCTGCTTAAAGGCGTTTAGGAGAAAAATATAAACTTTCACTCTGGGACAGTGATGAGGGAAAGAAAAGGAAAGGGAAGGACCAGATTAGCTACTGATATCATTTGTTGGCCTGTAGGCTGGCCCTGTTGCCTCCTTTTCGTTCAACACTTTCAACTTTAGTTTCTCAAACTCTAGCAGCCCCCTTCTCACATTCAGACCTTCTCTCAGTTTCCCATGATGTTTCTATGGCTGAGTCTTAACTTGCCCTTCAAAAGTGTTATTTCTTCCCTGGGGAAGCATTTGATGGCCCTGAAACGAAGTTAAGTCCTTGCTGTTGGAGGCACACTCAGAAACCTGTACCTTTCCTGTGTAGCATGGACCATCATCATGATTACACATTCAATGGTGTCTTTATCTTATTCATGGCGGTAATCGCATCACTTAGCACAGAGCCTGGGAGGCAGTAAGTCCTCAGTAAATAGTTGCTTATTGATTAAATAAAGATTACTTGAGCATATGCTGTTAATCATTTGTTTTCTCTTTTTTTTGAGTTTTTATTTAAATTCTACTCAGCTGACATACACGACAATATTCATTTCAGGAGTAGAATTCAGTGATTCATCACTTGCGTACAGCACCCGGTGATCATCATAACAAGTGCCCTCCTTAATGCCCATCCCCCACCCACTTCCCTCTATCAACTCTCACTTTCTTCCCTGTCTTTAAGATTCTGTCTCATGGCTTGTTTTCCTCTCTCTCTTTCCCCATCCCCTCATATGTTCATCTGTTGTGTTTCTTTTTAAAAAAAAATTTTTAAATGTTTATTTGAGAGAGAGGCAGAGCATGAGTGGGGGTTGGGCAGAGAGAGAGAGAAAGAAAGATCATCTGAAGTAAGCTCCAAGGTGGGGCTCGAACCCACAAACCATGAAATCATGACCTGAGCCAAAATCAGACGCTTAACCGACAGAGCCACCCAGGCACCCCTTGTCTGTTTTGTTTCTTAAATTCCACATTCATGTGATGAAGCAGAAAAGCTACCAATACATTTGAAAGATGAAATAGGTTTTTTTTAAGTAGTTGAGAAAAACACAAAAAGCTTGTTACCCCTTTTCCTTTTTCTGTCTTTTTGCAAATATGCCCACTCATAGGTCCATATTTCTACGATGCTTTGTAATTTTGAGTAAATTAGAGAACATAATAAGACTATCTTTGTGGAAATTGCCCAAATTCCAGAGAAAAATGAAGGCATTATCTAAGTAATCTGCCTCTGACTGCTGTATGAACTGCTCCTTTTAGGGTCTTCAAAGATAAGGGCGTGCCCAGATTCCAGCGGGCCCACAAAGTTGGGAGTCAGTTATAAAAACTTTAATTCTGGGTAGCCAGTTGGCTGGAAAATACTTTGGTATACTAGAGTAGGAGTCAAAAAATTTGCATCCAGTCTCCAAGTTTTCCAATTTTTTTCATCAATGAAAGGTAAAGTTTATTTACTCATTTTTTTTTTTAAACGTTTATTTATTTTTGAGACAGAGAGAGACAGAGCATGAATGGGGGAGGGGCAGAGAGAGAGGGAGACACAGAATCAGAAACAGGCTCCAGGCTCTGAGCCATCAGCCCAGAGCCCGACGCGGGGCTCGAACTCCCGGACCGCGAGATCGTGACCTGGCTGAAGTCGGACGCTTAACCGACTGCGCCACCCAGGCGCCCCTATTTACTCATTTAACAAGTATTTATTTTATGCTTTCTGTATAACAGCCCTGTGCTAGGTGATTAAAAAAAAAAAAAGATGCAAGAAGAAAGATATATAAATAAGTACCCAAATTAGCCACAGAGGTACTAAGTGTTATAAGCATGAAGGAGAAGTTGGGCTGAATATACAGTGGAACAGCAGGTTCCCAGGCATGTTTTATGGATTATGTGTGATTCAGTGTGTCCGTCCGGAAAGGGTTTCTATGTCTAAGAAAATTGGAGAATGGTGCACACTAAATTTCCTCCGTGGAGAGACACCATGCATATAAGCATAACAAAATCTCCACGGTCATGAAAAGTATTTAATTTTAGTTAATCAAATATTTTCCCAAATCATTTGACCACAGTTCCATACCTTTCACCTAAAATAATCTATTGATATCCCAGTGTTCAGAGAAAACGTGCAAGCTTCCCAAGAAAACACTGCATCACATTCTTGGGAAAAGCCTCGGGTTGAGCCCATCACGATCACAGAGGATCCAAGAATCAGAGAGGAGTCAGGCCTGCCTGAGGTTACTGGTAAGGTAGAGGTTGACACTGGCAGGTGAAACTGAGGCAGATTCTATGCGAAATGCTGCCCTGAGGCACTGGTACATTCCTAGGCAGCAACCAGTTGCCTCAGGCATTATCTGATCAAAGGGGGTGTCACAGGAGAGAGACTTTGATGAGCTTTGTTTTTCCAAGAGACTATTGGGAAAGAGCATTTCCTTCAGATTAAATGAGAAAGTAGGGCATAGAGAAGAATCCAGAAGCTCCTGGGCTAGTTGTTCAGGGATGATGGCCTGGGATAAGATAATAGCAATGCAAACAGGGCTGGCAACATTCCAAAGGACAGCGTGTCTGATCTTGAGGAGGAAGAGTGATAAAAGAAGGCAAAAAAGTGGAGGTGGCTCCACGGTTATGGGTAGCAGTGATCCTATATGGCAGCTGGAGGACAGGCCTCACTCTGGCCAAGCTCCTCCATTGCTACAGAACCAACCAGTAACATGTGGGGCAGAAGAACCACCCTGCTGAGCTCTGTCAATTTCAAAGAACCACGACATTTGACTCGATCCTTGCTAGTGAAACACACTAAGCTTGGTTATGCTTTGCACTTGGTTACAGTGAAGCGAGTCAATAACTGACATAGCATAATGTGGTCAGCTGTATAGAACAGAGGACTAAGTGATCAATCATGCAAGGTTGGGCCAGGAGATCTCGGAATAAGTTGGAATGCTGGAGACTGGTTTAAGGGAAAAGCAGATCTTTTCCAGTGATACAAGAGGGGAAAGTATTCCAGAAAACTGGCAGCAGCAAAATATGTACATTTGGGAACCAGCATAGGGTAAAGGCCAGGTGCATAGGAAGGGTGAAAGGATTAAATCGAGAGAGGTTGTTGAGTCTAATTCCCTGAAGTAGTATATGTAATAGGCATGAAATTTACACCACAGGTAAAGAAGCTGTAAAATCCAAGAATAAAATACAACAGAAGTGACGTATCACACATTGATTCAACACGTGTTTATTGAGCACCTGCTATGTAACTGACGTTGCAGTACAGGTTGAGGATAGATACGATGATAATAGCAAACAGGCACGATTCAGGACTTTATCAGGCTCGGAGTACAGTCTGAGAAACAGGTCCCATAGTTACGAAAGTAATGAAAAGTTCTTAATTGCAATGGATAGCATGACAAAAAGGGAACCTGAGCTAAGAAAGGGCACAGAGATGAATGAGACAAACCCCTTTCACTGTCTTGACATAACACATTCCCAATAAATGTTGGTAGCGTGGCTGACTGGTTGTAGAGAAAGAGAAATGATGGAGGCAAAGAGAACAGTTGTGAAGTATCGGTGTGAGCTATTGTTCCCTAATCCAGGAAGACGATGCTGGGAGCCAGGAGCAGAGCAGTGGCAACAGAAGTGCGGAGATAGGAAAGTAACATCTCAGATGCACAGCTGGCAATTGTGGAGACGTGAGGAAAGCGAAAGGAACCTTGAGGACAACTCCAGTGTTGATCTTGAATAAGAGCCTTGATCTTTGGGGCACCTGGGTGGCTCAGTCACTTAAACGTCTGACTTCAGCTCAGGTCATGATCTCACAGTTTGCGGGTTCAAGCCCTGCATCTGGCTCTGCACTGACAGTGTGGAGCCTCCTTGAGATTTTTTCTTTCTCCCTCTCTCTCTACCCCTCCCTGACTTGTGCTTCCTCTCTCTCTCTCTCTGTCTTTCTCTCTCTCAAAATAAATAAATGAACTTAAAAGAAGAGTCTTGATCTTTAATAAAAGAGTTTTATTAATGGACATGGAAAGCACCCCAGGAGGCTTACATTTAGATAGGAAAGGTCATGAGTTGTGGTTTGTGAGTGTTGAGTAGAAAGTACTTTAAGGACAAGATTTCCCATTGGTGCCCTAGACTGTATTATTCCAATTTATTTAAAATCTTAGTAAATGCAAACTAATCTGTCATGACAGAAAGCAGATCAGTGGTTCCCTGGGGACCAGACTAGAGGTGGTAAGCGTCCCGACAAAGACACTGCGGAAGGTCGTCAGAGAACTTTTAGGGGTGATGGATATGTTTACTGTCTTGATTTTATTTCAAACTCTTCAAAGTGTACAGTTTTAATTCATTCACTTTCTTTTATATAAATTATTTTTCAATAAAACATTTTTTTGTACAAAGAAGACACTTACGAGGGCACCACCAACATTTGCAAATTGGGGCAAAAAGAGATGGGAAAGAGTTTGAGCTGTTTGCAGTGTGCAAAACAAATTAGTACGTACCTAAGGTAAAAAAGAAAAGGATGATGTGCCGTTTACTTATGAAGAAATTCTCATTTTTACCCTAAACAAAGGTAATGAGATTGGATATTGGGGGATATTTACTCCTACTAATGAGAATTGGAGGAAAGGGAAAAAAACAATGGTTGAAAATAAAATGATCAGAAGAAAGCAGTTAAAATGAAGAAGAGGACAAATCGAGAAACATAAAAATGTCTCAGAAAAACAGCCTTCACAGAGAAAAGTCATTACTTGATGAGAAACGAGAAAGAAAACACACACACACACACACACACAGGCATGCACACGCGTGCACACACATGCCACAACCGAAAAAAAACCCCAGAAATTGGCTAATTGGCTTAAGCGAGTCAAAGATTCCTGTCCATGTGAGTATTGGCATAGCCGAGGGAAAAATCCTCAAATTAACATCAAAGCAGAAGAGAAAAATGGTAAAAAAAAAAAAAAAAAAAAAAAAAAAAAAAAAACAACAGAAAGGAAAGGCCATTTATTGAATTAAATAAAGCAATAATAGCAAGTTAAATGTTATAGCTCCACTAAGACTAAGGTAATAACAAAAAATAGTTTGGGACCCGTGACTCTCTTCTTTTATGCAAGGCCAATCTCCATATTCATTTGTTTGTTTATATGCAAAATATTTATTGAAAGCCTTCCATGTGTCAGATACTGTTCCAAATGCCCAGGTTACATCCGTATGCAAAATAGATTAAGTGCTTAAGGTCACAGAACTGCTACTTAGTATTTTCTTGATCAATGTTAAATTGATTAGGTCCTCCGTGAATATGTTAAGATAGAGTCTTTCTTGTTTGAACCACATTGCAAACTTTGGCTTCCGGCTGTTTCCAGAAGGTTTCAGCTGTTTCTAGGGAGTGCTTTCTAAGAGCAGTGGTATCAGTAGTAGTTAGCAACTCTTTTCATTCTTCAGCTCAAACAAAAAGGATAGAGGGGCCTTTTTGGATAGAGGATAGATATTTTTCTGTGTGCTTTCAAGAGAGCTCAGGGAGTCCTAAAAATCATCATTCTTTTTCCTTCCCTCTGGTGTTCCTGTAGTTGCTACCATTATCGTGGTCTTCTCTGGGCGAGAAAAGAATGGAAAATCCTCTGTCAGATGCACAGTTCAAAAGTCAGGATTGTAATATCGTTGCCTAAAGAATTCCCAACACCAGGGAATCTCCCGAAGAATGCTAAAGCCCCCCTTTCCTCACAGCCACCCGCAGGGCCTGGTGATACTCTGCTGCCAGTGGAAACATACAAGGGGGAAATTATCTGTAAAAAGCAACACGGCCATCCTTACTGGGACCCTCTTATCAAACATCAGGATATTCAGCTCAGCGACACCTTTCAGTGTGGGCGGGGGTGAGGTGGGGGGGAAACACCATTTTTTTCACCATTGACTCTAGGTGTGTCTGGTTAGAAGTTTGCCTGAACAACCAAGAACATCAGCTTTAAGAAAGAAAAAAAGAAAGAAAGAGAGAAAGAGAGAGAAAAGCATTCTATAGTAACGAAATATGGAAACATTCAAAGTGTTTCTCTTTTGGTATAAAATATTTCATCTCCTTATGCAATTGTTGCCTCCGTGGGAATTGGCTTTGAATTGCGTGAAAAGAGCAAAGACTTCCCTGCAATCCGTGTACGGGGGTGGGGGGGGGGGAGTTCTAATCCTCCTAGAATTTTCTAAGTGGTTTATTTTGAATAAAATGGTACGAGTGCCCTTTGCCTTCTCCCTTATCACAAACAAAATTCTTCCTCACCCAAGTCAAAGTTGAACTGCATTTCTCATTTGGTCCAAACCACTGAAAATCCCATAACGTATCCAATTATATGTGAAAACAGATTATTCTACCTTTAAATTAGAGGAAATTATCTATTTCAGTCCTGGTGGAATACACTTCAAGTGTTAGAAGTTTAAATAAAAACCCATAAGTGTGTTTTAGCATCTTCCCCCCCCCCTTAGATCCCAGCCATTCATGCCCATAAATGCAAAAAAAAAAAAAAAAAAAAAAAAAAGAAAAAGGGAAAAAGTTATTTTTATCATAGCTTTAAGCTATGTCTTTGCTCTCAATGAATTTTTATAAAAATAAAACCTTGCTTCCTGCCAAATTTAGTTTATTGGCACTTAAAATGGAAATTAATGTTTTCTTGGCCTTATGGCTGCTAAATCAAAGAAATTCATAGCATCAGTGTTTTTGTGTGATGTGTAGAAAAGCGAGAAAAGGGTTGTGACTCTCTGGCCTTTTGTACTATATCTGTGAAAAATCATTCACATCTCCCTTTATTTGGGAAGACGCCTGATGTATCTCATAAGGAAAGTAGGTTTCAAATACTTTTAAATTCAGAGAAGAAGAAAGTGCAAATGAGAGCTCATCTAAAGAGAAAAACCACGATAAAGCAGGGTTTGAAGTAAATGTGAGAGGGCCAAAGGATATTTGGTTTGTCACTTTTTATGAAGTGCTAACAAGGAAAAGAGTAAAGCTGCAAAAAAAAAAAAAAAAACCAAACAAACAAACAAAAAAAAAACACCCACTCTTTAGATGTCTTACTGCCTGAATTTTTCTGACATGAGGTTATGGAATATGAATGTTCTTGAACAAATCTTTTAATAACTAGAGCCTACATGTTGCCTTTTTTTTAAAAAAAATTTTTTTTTTCAATGTTTGTTTATTTTTGGGACAGAGAGAGACAGAGCATGAACGGGGGAGGGGCAGAGAGAGAGGGAGACACAGAATCGGAAACAGGCTCCAGGCTCTGAGCCATCAGCCCAGAGCCTGACGCGGGGCTCGAACTCACAGACCGCGAGATCGTGACCTGGCTGAAGTCGGACGCTTAACCGACTGCGCCACCCAGGCGCCCCCTACATGTTGCCTTTAAAAAAATATCGATTTGTCTCCTGGAAGAGAAACCCCCCCCCCCACCACCAAACCATAATCACCTGACTTGATTTAGCTTGGGCTAAAAGGCAAATCCTATACCTAAGAACATGCCAATGCCCCCCAAAATAACTCTTTGGCCAAACCAGTTTCTCTGTGCCAGAAATAAAAAGGGGCACAAAGCTATTCTAATGTTCCAGCCTTCAAAAGATGGAAAACGAAGACGTTTGTCGAAATCCTGCCACTTGTGCTCACTGAGGAGCTGTCCGTCTGGAGGTCTGAGACCAGTTCAGGAAATAGGAATTCCCATTTTTATCCCACGTGACCCCTCAACCCTCTGAGGACGCCTGGGAACAATAAATGAAACTCGTTGAATTCAACCTCATCCTCTGTACTCATGGAAACTGCAGTCTCTTTATTTCCATTGGTTTTAATATTCAATATAGCTAAAACAAAGTTGAAAGAGTAGGAGGAAAGACCTTCTCTCTCTTTTGTGGGAATGGTCAGTGAAAGGAGTCTAAGATGAAGCCACATGTATCTCTGAAGACTCACTCCAGTTGCCAGTTACCAGTGCCCAGGAATCCTAAGAACATCCATCCAATAACATCACTTGGCATCTACAGTCACAGTGATGGAATGACTAGGACCACCTTTTTAATGGATTTATTACGGACATTGCGGAGCAGGAACTCTACAAACTCTGAGTCAATTAACAGCGTTGTCTGTTAAAAAAAAGGAAGAAGAAGAAGGAGGAGGAGGAGGAAGAGAAGGAAGAAGATGAGAAGAAGGAGGAGGGGGGTGGAGAATTGGAAAAAGACAACAAAGAAGGCTGAAACCAGTTTATTATAAGAATGGGGCAATAAGGGTGCCCGGGTGGCTCGCTGGGTCGGTTAAGCATTCGACTTCAGCTCAGGTCATGATCCTTCCATCCGCGGGTTGGAGGCCCGCATCAGGCTCCGTGCTGACAGCTCAGAGCCTGGAGCCTGCTTCGGATTCTGTGTCTCCCTCTCTCTCTGCTCCCCTCCTGCTCAGACTCTGTCTCTTTCTCTTCAGAATAAAATAAAAGCATTATTTTTTTTTTTTAAATGGGGCAATAATAGATCTTCCGCTAAGGAAAATACACAAGCCAAGATTTATTTTGATAAGAGGTACATGGCAAGGACGATTCTAAACTCTTACCTCTCCCTAGTTGATCCTTTTTTTTTCAATGGCAAAACACACGTGTCATCTGAAAAACTTCCATCTCGTCCTAAAGATGTGTTTTGATTGCATTGTTCTACAACTTCAAATGAACCCCATTGGACAGTGTTTTCAAAAAAGCCCCAAATAATGACAGACATTTTAAAATGGAAATATAAGTAAAAACCAGGGGACGAGGGAGGATGAATAGGCAGAATGCCTGAAAATACTTGGCATAATACTCTAGTGATGGGCACCTGACATTATACATTTATCAAGCCCCCATAGAACGAACAACACCAGGAATGTACCCTAATGTAAACTGTGGGCTGGGGGCGATTGTGATGTATCCGTATAGGTTCATCCCTTGTAACAAATGTGCCGCTGTGGTGGGAGATCATAACGAGGGAGGCCGTGCATGCGTGGCGACAGAGCACAGGAAAAATCTCTATTACCTTCCTCTTCATTTTGCTGTGAACCGAAAACTGCTCTAAAAACAGTCTTAAAAATATTGGGGGGAAGCAGGGTTTGGCTAATATGATAAAACTGTAGGTTCAAGAGAGGACTACAGTCCTGAACTAATTGCTTTACACTAACATGGTTTGGAGCCATGAACGACACGAGGACTCGAGATGAACCAAACAAAAAAAAAGCAAAAAACAAAAACAGACATGTCTTGGAACCAACGAAAATTGGCAAGGATAAAGGAATTTAGGACCAATCAAGAAAAAAATAAGGAGTTGTAATTATATTCGGAATTAGAGGGGCGCCTGGGTGGCTCAGTCGGTTGTGTCCAACTCTTTGTTTGGCTCAGGTCGCGATCTCACGGTTCGTGAAACCAAGCCCTGCGTCGGGCTCTGTGCTGACAGTGTGGAGCCTGCTTGGGACTCTCTCTCTCTCCCTCTCTCTCTGCCCCTCCCTGGCTTGCACTCAGTCTCTCCCAAAATAAATAAACATTTTTTAAAAATGAGAAATAACACTAGAATTTATACACTTTTTCTCAAATGAATGTCAAAAGTAACCCTGGGAAAAGAGAATGTTTAAAGGCGTCCTCTCTCCAACACAGTAGCCACTGGCCCCTTGCTGCTACTGAGCATTGGAAATGTGCCTGGCATGACAGAGGAAGTCACTTTTTAATTTTATCATTTTCCTTTAAAAACTGATACTTAGCTCAGTTGTTAGAAGACTTTTAAGTGTCGGGGCGCCTGGGCGGCTCAGTCGGTTAAGCATCCGACTTCAGTTCAGCTCATGATCTTGCGATCCGTGGGTTCAAGCCCCTGTGCTGACAGCTCAGAGCCTGGAGACTGTTTCACATTCTGTGTCTCCCTCCCTCTCTGCCTGTCCCCCGCTTACCCTCTGCCTCTCTCTCTCTCTCTCTCTCTCTCTCTCAACACTAAATAAAGATTTAAAAAAAGAAGATAGAAAACTTTTAAGTGTGTTTGGAACCCTTGTTTTAACTGTGTGTGGAACAACTAGGATATGCGAATCGTTTTCCACGGCAAATGTTATACCTGAATACAGACCCATTTTTTTTCCAAGGAGAATTTCGTGTTCAAATGGATGGGTTCTAAGCGTAAAGCATACACGAGATTTAACAGACATAGTCCAGAAGGAATGTAAACTACTTCTACATCAATTACGCGTTCAATGATCATATTTTAGACATATTGGATTAAATAACATACGAATGTTCTACAACACTCTGTATGACGCTTTCATGGTGAGTACTTGTCATTGTACATTTCTCCAAACCCACACAACGTACAGGACCAAGGCCAGGACTGAGCCCCTAGTGCAAACCGTGGACTTTGGGTGATTGTGATGTGTGAGTGGGGGCTCACCAGTTGTGTCAGAAGTGTGCAGCGCTCTGCTGGGGGTGTCGATGCCGGGGGAGGCCATGCATGTGGGGGGATTGCAGGGGCTTATGGGAAATCTCTATGCCTTCCTAATTGCGCTGAAAACCGAAAGCTGCTCAAAAACATGATAACAAATAACGCCTAAAAAGAAAGGTTAAGATCGTAAGTTTTCTATTATGTGTGTTTTATCACGATTAAACCTTTCTAATTTAGAAAGGAGAAAGAGAAAAAAACCAGTAGTATGAATCACTGTCTGCAATTTTAACTCTATTCATTGAAAATGTAACTTCTTTTTCTGGCGCCCCCCAGAAACACTGAAGGCTGAGCTGATTTTGAGGTAGGATCCTACTCCAGAAGCATACACTAGGCTCCGCAAAATCTATAAACGGGACTTGCTTTTGAGGCCTTTATATACCCTGCTGCCGAATTGACCAAATTTCCCCGAACCTGAAATGAGCCTGAACTTCTCCGGCTCCACCCGAGTGGAACATGCAGAGCAAGTCTGACGAATTCTGTTCTGCGTGCGCTCCAGATGCTGACCAGATGTGTGTGCCTTAGAGCCCATTGGTCTGTTTGGGAACGTCTGGACATTTACGCTGCAGTCAGTCTATGTTTTAGTATCATTAAGAGGCAATGTGCTGGGACCGGAAATTACGGAATGCGACTACCGTCACTTGAAAACAGTCACGTTGTGTCATGCCGTCGCTTCTCCGTGGCTCTGCTTCTCACTTCGAAATGAATTCAGAGTCTCCGATCCTTCTTTCAGACTCAGCTTCCACGCAGGGCCTCCAGGAAGCCTCCCCTTGGTCAACGCCGTCACGCCTCTGTTGGATTTCCACCCTGCTCCACATGTTGCCGTGTTTTTCCTGTAGACCAACTTCCTCGTCTCCTCCCCCTGGCGTTCTCTGCCTCTGACCCTTCACACCAACCCGTATGTCGGCTGAAGCCTTTGCTTCGTATTTCACTGCAAGAACAGACTTCTGGGAGCAGGACCCGCTCGCCCCCACGAATGCCTTTGCGTAAGCATCTCCACCTCCCTTTCTAGCATCTAGACCAGCGCGGGGCAGACTATGTCCCGTGCACCATATCTAGTCTTTGGCCTGTTGTATGGCCAGCCGATTTACAAATGTTTTGACTTTTTTTTTTTAACAACTTAAAAGAAAACAAGAAAAAAAAAAGATGAGTTCTATTTCGTGGCGTATGAAAATTACACGGAATTCAAATTTCGGGGTCCGTAAATAAAACGTTTTTGGAACACGGCCACACTCATTGTTTACTTATTGTCTATGGCCGCTCCCTGCTCTAACGGTGCGTTGACTTGTTGCCAGAGAGAGACCATATGCACTAAAAGCCTGTAATATTTACTCTCTGGCCTTTTCTAGGCTTACTGACCTCTGAATCTCCTCTCTCCTTCTTAGCAAAACAAATGAAGGCCCTCTCCTCCCTTCAAAGGCCAAACCTCCCGTGTTTCTGCACAGGCACCTCGCCTGAACGTACCCTTTGATCTGCAAGCCCTTCTTCCTCTGCTCCCTTCACAGCCCGGCTGTGGACACCACACGATGAAGCTTCTTCCTGCCTTTCTGCTTGGCCACTTTCGGCCTTAGTGTTCCTTTTCTTCCCTCCAAGTGTCGGCATCCCTCAGGACTCTGTCCAGACTCTCTCTGCCCACCCTACCCTCTGATGAGGCCATCCCCTTGATTGCCAGGACTTTAACTGATAGTCACACGCTGGCACTTTCAACGGGATCTCCAGACCTTCAGGCATGACCTCTCCTCGGGCATACATGTCACAAAGTCCAAATGTTAAGCTGCCATCCACAACCTTGTCAGTTTCAACACGCCCTGAACGGAATGCTAGTTTTCCCTTCCAAATCTGTGCTTGTCCAGGTGTCTCTCATCGACTTGGTTGTTTAAGTGAGATAGCTAAGGGTTCATCTGAACACTTGTGTCTCCGCTGCTCCCCATCCGCATCCAGGATCCGTTGGTCCTGTTTTCCAGATCCCTCTCGACTCTGCCTCTCGGATATTCTAATTCAAGCCACCTCATTCTCCCTGGACAGTAATTGGCTCCTACGTGGCTTTGCTATTCACACTCTTGCACTTTTAAAATCCATAGAACGGCATGAATAGATCCCCCCCCCCGCCCCCGCCCCGCAACATTCTCTTTACCAGTTGATCCAGAGGACAAACTAAGTGCAGAAGCCTGCTGGGGGGGAGGGGGCATGGGGCTGTTTCGTAGGGTGAAAGAGTGCGGGGTCAGAGGGGAGAGAGGATCAGAGGCGGCTCCTTCCTGGGATCCAAGCGTTTGACTCGCAGCTGAGCCCGGAATGGGCCCACACGGTGGGTGGGGCAGGGGGAATTGGGTGGGGGTCAGAGGGGATCGTCACGATTGAAAAGAATGAAGGGATAAAATAAAGGAATAAAACCTCACCAAAAAATGCACAACCCAGGTGAGAATGGGGACCACCTCCGTGCACAACGTTCTCCAGCAGTTTCTTAGGAAAGAGACTGCACGGTAGTAAGTGAAGGGGTGAAGAGCGGCCCCCAGCCAAGCACCCACAGTCACCCACTTCCACACGGCCACGGAGGCCACGGAGGTGAGCCAGCTGCAGCCACTTGGCCCCCTCCGTCCCCACCCCGTGGAGGGGCGGCAGCGTCGGGAGGAGAAGGGAAGGCAGAGAGATGAGACAGCAGGGTGGGTGTGGGGGTGTCACCACAGGTGCCCGGATTAGTGCCGATGACTGATGAGGAGAAGCAGGGGTGCATAGCAAGGGTGCTTTTAGACAAAGCCCTACCCGGGATCCCTGTCACCGGGGAGACTGCCCACCCTGCCCGGTAGCCCTTCCTCTGCCAGTGGTCCTGGGTCTGCTCCTTCTGCCTTCTGGAGGCAGATGGAACTACTTCTAAGGAGGGTACAAATGCCCAACAGCAGCTTGTGGAAGAGAAGTTCCAGCTCCAGGGAAGGAGGAATTGCAGGGACCCTCCCCCCCCCACCTGCCTAGGCCTCCAGCCCAGAAGGTCACCTCTGGTGGTGTGCTGTTTGTGGAGGAGACGGGGCCATCTTCCTCTCCACGTGAATCGGGGGGGCGGTGCTGTTAGGCCCTCCTTCACCCTGACTCTGGTCCTCCTCGGGCCGGGCCTTTTCTCTAGTAACTTTGGGTCTTCTCAAAGCAGAAGCTGGGTGGGAAAGGCAGGGGCAGTCTGATCCCTGAAGCGCTGCTTCCCGGGGCTGGCTGACCGGCCCCCGCAGGCCTTGGCAGGAGGGGAAAGGGCGACTGATCAGCCCAGGTGCAAACGGGCTTCGAGGGGACAATGGCACCCTCTAGCTTCAAGCTTTTGAAGCCCAGGAGAAGACAGGTGACCTTATCTGGTCTCTGTGGCCCACCCACCAGCAAATCCTGGCTCTCTGCATCACACAGGGCCACCACTAACACGGTCCACAGGGGGCCCTTGTAGGCAGGGAGTGGCTCCACGTAAGGTTTTATTCATCAGCTTCATGACCCACGTTCATCTACCCGCTCCACGATCTGCTCTAACACGCTGGGACTGAGAACAAGAAATTCCTCGGGAAGGTTTTATGGTGCCCTCAGCACCTGTCCCCGTAGCTCCTTCAGATTCTGTCCATCAGAAGGCAGGCTCGGGGCACCCAGGTGGCTCAGTCAGTTAAGCATCCACCTTCGGGTCAGGTCATGATCTCAGGGTCTGTGAGTTCAAGTCCCTTATCGGGCTCTGTGCCGACGGCTCGGAGCCTGGAGCCTACTTCGGATTCTGTGTCTCCCTCTCTCTCTGCCCCTCCCCCACTCGTTCTCTTTCTCTCTTTCTTTCTCTCTGTCTCTCTCACTCTCTTTTGCTGTCAAAAATAAATAAACGTTAAAAAATAATTTTTTAAAAAAGGCAGGCTCCGCTGACCAGTGCCTGTAGTAGGACTCCCAGGCTCGGCACCTCGGGCCCCTCCAAGTTTATCCCGCGTGAGGGCTGGGGCAGCAAAACGGGGTCGGCCACAGAGGCTAACCAGCTTTTTGCCAAAGGTGGATTCGTTGCTGAAGCCAAAGGTTGTCATCTTGATGTTCACCTCGCACCCAAGAACAGTTTCTGCCTTTAAGTCTCTCCCAAACGAAGGTCTGCGGATAGGTCCGCACAGCAGACCCTACGTGGTAGAACGTGGCTCCAGCCTTTCATCCTTTCGTGTTTCCGCAAGGCCCTACGTACAGGCACACCCTGCTTCTTGAAAGTTCCCGCCACGCCACTTTGCTTTTAGGAAAGACCTACATCAGTCCCTGTTTTTTGCCGACAGAAATCTGAAAAGGATTTTTGCCTTTGCAGATAAAGGGGGAAAGAGGCACCTGTGTCCTGCATTGGTTTTTTGCAGCGAGTTTCACAGAGGCAGGGCTCACCTGACCAGCTCCTTTCCCCGGGAACCACCCTCCAGCACCAGAGCTGCGAACAGCGTCTGTATCTGGGCTCTGTCTCCATGGATTTTGTGCATCCATTAGCAAGGCGTGTCTGAAGGTATCAGAAAGGATCTAAGGGAGGTGATTTTTTGGGTCTGAGAATGCTCAAAAACTTTCCCATGTAAGTTAATGGTGACTGTTTCTTCATGTGCTACCATTTTGGCTTGGGAAAGTTTGCACAGGAATGCTCTACTTTCAGATAGGGGGACACCCCTACTCAGCACCCCTGCTCCACGGGCGTGCTCTCCCACGGGATAGAGTGCTCTCTGTCCTGGTCACCTCAAAGAACTTGATTATGTTGGCCTGATTCACTGCCTTCATCATTCTTACCTCAGTCAATGATCTTCGTGTCTGCCTGTTACCCAGTCAGGATGTTTGGGGCCAACCTCCACCTGTGCCCATAGTCTCCGGGGACCCCTCCTGGGCAGATGTGGCCCCACAGCATGTAGGCCTTACTGCTGGGCTTGGAGTCAGTGTGTCCAAAGGTGGACTTCACATGGGAAAATCTAGTGAGAGGCTTGCTCCAGATCACCTCAGAAGAGAATCACTTCCAAAGGAAGTCCATTTCACGAACTTCTCCTTGTAATGACTTCGTAACACAATGGCGGAGAAAAATAAGAATACCAAAATAATGTCACCAAACTGCATAAAAGAAGAAAAAAAAAAACAAGAAAAACAAAAATGAGAAAAAAAATAAAGAAAATGAGACAAGAAAAAGAAAAACAGAAATGAAACAAGCATGAGAAATGAGAAAAGAAGTGAAGAGTTAAGAAAAGAAAGAAGAAAAGAAAAAATGAAAAAGGAAGACATGAAGAAAAAGAAACACATGAATATTGAAAGAGAAAAGAATGAGAGATAAAAAAAGAATAAATATAAATGAGAAAAATAAAAGAAGAAAGACAAAAAGGCAAAATTAGGGAAAAGAAGAGTAAAAACAATAAGTAAGAAAATAGTTTAAAAACTAAAAGCAGACAAAATCCCCCACAATGTCAATGCAATATATCTGAAGGAAGAAACAGGTAAGATTTGATTAGATCCTTCAGGCAGGTGACCGCCAGCATCCTCAGCTATGAGTGCCTGACCCTAGACAGTGGGTGCCTGAAGTCTATCCAGGGAGTAGCTCCTTTGAGCTCATATTTAAAAAAAAAAAAAAAAATCACGTATACCTGGGTGGTGGCTCAGTCGGTTAAGCGTCCTACCTCAGCTCAGGTCATGATCGGCGGTTCATGAGTTCGAGCCCCGCATCAGGCTCTGTGCTGATGGCTCAGAACCTGGATCCTGCTTCAGATTCTCTCTCTCTCTCTGCCTTTCCCCCGCTTGCCCTCTCTCTCTCTCTCTCTCAAGGATAAATAAACATTAAAAACAAAAACATCAACCAAATAGGAGAAGGGAAAATCAACAATGGTTTTGTCTTACTTAAAAAAATTTTTTCTTAAGTGTTTATTTTTGAGAGAGAGAGACAGAGTGTGAGTGAGGGAGGGGCAGAGAGAGAGGGAGACACAGAATCCGAAGCAGGCTCCACGCTCTGAGCTGTCAGCACAGAGCCCGACGTGGGGCTCGAACTCATGAACCGTGAGATCCTGACCTGAGCTGAAGTCAGATGCTTAACCGACTGAGCCAACCAGGTGTCCTCATTGCTCAAGTTCCCTTTATACTCTCAAAAGTCATCGAGGACCCCAAAGAGGTGTTTGTTTGTTTGTTTATTGTTGTTTTGTTTTACATAAGAGCTATCAACAATTACCATAGAAATTAAAACCAGTAGAGTGCTTCAGTAGCTTTTTGATTTTTAGTTTGAAAAGCTACAATAATATTTGGCTTTGAAAGAGCTCATCATGACTACCTTTAATACATTCAGTTCCCTTTGCTTTAAATTCTAAATGATTGGCCTCAAAATTACACCACAACTCAACCCGCACATAATCCCACACAAACATGCTGTCACGTAAGACTCAATAAGGTACATCATTAACATCCATAAGGCCGAAGGGAAGGTTGCTTTTGGCATATTTTCAGCTCTCAGCTGCAGTTTGGCCCAGTTTCTCTGGAGTAGATTCTTCCCTTGCACGGGTCAGAGGACTGCACCCATATGTCAGTCCAATGAGGAGCCTGAAGCTGGGGGTTGAGAAAGCAAGTCCTCTCATTTCCCTTCTTAAGGCCAGCAACCTGCCAAAGACGAAACAGATTTGGATTCAGGTAAGGAGAGACTATTAAAAAAGATGAGTGCTCTAGGGAGAGGGGACAATTGCCATGCCATAAAATCTCCAAGTGCCTCACAGGTCAGGCAGAAACAGCTTATCTTTTATGAGGAGGAGTCACCAAGTCTAGAAAGAATAGGGTGTGGGTGAGTAGGATGAGCTCATGGAGCGAAGGGACCCATACGTGGGAAATGTCTTCCTTCGTGGCCGGCTGATTGGGGGGAGTTGGGGGAAGCCGTTTGCGGGGGTTGCTCTGAATGCATTCTAGTGCTCACTTAACCTCAGGCTGAGTCAAAAGAGCCCACAAAGCTTAATTTACGATCTGGCCCTTTACAGAGAAACTTTGGTGACCCTGTTCTAGAAAACACTAGACTCACTGAATATTTTTCTATCTATAATAAAGCTATGGAAACACAATTTATAGGAATATAAGCTTCATTATGGCTTTTTGTCAGTTTTCATACGTTTCCTTCCCTAACCCTGGAATATTACACAGCACACAGTAGGTGCTCACTAAAAGTCGACTGAGTGAATTAATGTACAACAAAGCAATTTTAATTGTAAAATTCAATCTATTTCATGCCTGTTTTACCTCTGTAGGGACAAGGTATCCTATTGCCCAAAGTAATGAACCTTTTCTTTGATTTTTAGCAACATCTTGATAAAGCTAAAAGTTACATCAGACAAAGAGAAGAAATTATGTAGGTAACAAATCTAAGTAAGAACAAAAACAAAATGTACACTATGGATTTAAATTAGGAAGTCTAGTGGGGCGCCTGGGTGGCTTAGTTGGTTAAGTGTCCGACTTCGGCTCTAGTCATGATTTCATGGTTCGTGGGTTCAAGTCCCACAATGGGCTCTGGGCTGACAGCTCAGAGCCTGAAGCCTGCTCACATTCTGTGTCTCCCTCTCTGCCCCTCCCCCACTCGCACTCTGTCTCTCTCTCTCTCTCTCTCAAAAATAAGTAAATTAAAAAAATAGATCAAGGAATTTAGTAACCTGAAAAATTTCAACTCTGAGTGGATGTCTTGAAGTTTTTTAAGAATGAACACACTTTGGTGTTCATATTTTCCGCTCATTTTAGACCAAAGAGAGTGGTTTTTTTTAATGGGTTAAGTTTAGCACAGGAGGAGAATAGTTGGCCTAAACTATAGCAGCCACTTTGAATTCATAGAAGAATAAAAAAATTGTATCACTTTTTTTCTTCCACTTGTCCCCTCCCCCTTTGCGACATATTTTAATAGCTGTCAGTGTCTTTAGCTCAACGTCAAGATCTGCCTTGGCTAAAAATTTGGAGTGGCCAAGCAATCGACATAGTTTTGTGGAAAGTACAATCTTTTGAAAAACACCTGTATGCATTCAACTTCAAGTCATATTTTTTCAGGCACCCACCACATGCCTGGCACTAAACCAGCCTATCGGGTATGGCAGTCGATGAAACATTCAAAGTCCTCGCCATCATGCTTACCTTCTATATATCTATGTCTAAAATGAATAAAACGAGTTTACCTCAAATTTCAAACACTAGCGGGGTTACTCTTACGAGTAGATGCATTTCACACCGTCTGTGGACCTTGAAACCCTCTTAAGCAAATGGAAAGTAAAGAGAAGGAGTGAAGAGTAGAAGAAAGAACCTTGAACTTGGAACTAGGAGACTCGGATTTTAGCTTCCCATCCCCCCACTAATTGGCCATCTATCTAATCCTGGGTAAGGCACCTGACCTCACTGACGCACATCCTATCCTCACCTACCACAGTTCTGGGACAGCTCCAACTACTGGCTGGACCACCGTTCTCTAGTACAGCGAATTGGTATTCAGTTTCTTAACCTACAGTGCTGCTCAGATACTCAAGCATATGTTAGAGACAAGCCCCATTCATCCATGAATGAAATGCTATGGCTTCTCAACGGAACCTACCCTAAAGAATCTGCAGGTGCAGCAAAGGGAAGCACTTTCTTCTGCCCATCCCTTCCCTTGCTCCAACGCCCCCATGCAAAAAGAGGAATACGATATTAAAGGGCAGGTGGCTGCACATGCCTCATGCTCCTTTAAACATCATCTCTGACTTGTGTATTTGTGGGCAACCTCATTTGACCCTCATCGTCACGGGGTCGGTCTGCCATGCATCACCTACCTCAGGTTCTTACCATCTCCGTTGCCACACTATGGGGGCCAACATTCTGTCCCGCTTCCTTCCCTCTTCTCTGTCGCTTACTTCTTACTGTCTTCTTTCTTTCTAGTTGGTTCTACACACCTTAATTCTGCAGGAAACCAGAATGCCACTTATTGTGAATCAGAACAGCTACGGCCCCATGAATGCCATAATGTACCCCACTCGGGGTCTACTTCCGTGGACCAGCCCTGAGACAAAGTACGTCATCAGAGTCTCCAGGTGCCTGTTTCTGTTCTTTAGAATCCTCTGCTCCCCAGATCCTCAATTCCTTAGCTTTGAAGACCATTCTGTCAGTCTAGCCCGAGGATCCAAACTGTACTCAGATTTTCTCTTCAAACAAAACTCACCTGTCCTTTTGTCTTGGGCTTTTGGTGGCCATGAGGTCTTGCTCAAAAGATGATACATCCCTCTCTCATCCTCTGTGGGAAGTCCTAGGTACTCGGCCCTGAAGCTAGAAGGCACATCTATCTCCCTCGTAGGTCTGAGCTCACTGCTGCAGAATCACTACCAGAAAACATGAATGGGTTTAGCCCTTTACAAGTCAAACCCTGCTCTCTCCTAGACAGGAAAAACAAGGCAAACAACTGGGTGCCTGAAATGTAAGGTGTCGTGACTCTACCACTTGGGAATCCAGTGCCAAGAATTGTCCAACAGAGAAAGAGAAAGGGCACATTCCCCCATAAGACCCTGGAATTACGAGCGGAACACCACAGATTTGAAGCAAAACAGTACAGAACATACCACTTCTAATAACTCCATGTTCTTTTCTCTGGACTTCTTTGGCCTCAGCTTTCTCCACCTCAGAGTGAGCCTACCAAAAACGGAGAAAACATTCCAGATGTCGTGGTGTTATTGTTCGGTAAAATGCCACTTTCATCTGGTCTGTGTTATTTGGCATCCATTTTTAAATATGAACAAACATCTTATTTGTCCTTTTGATGGCTGTTGAGCATTTGGCAGCTGCCGGCATTGTTCTACATCGTGACTCTGACAACACCCTTGCTCCATAGAACCCAGCAGAGGGCATGGGAAAACCAGGCTAGTTTGTCTGAGAATGCATGAAATAGCCAGTTCAAGCGAACTCTTATTTATAATACAGCCCAAATCCTCTAATCCCCTGACGTCCATCCGGTTGTGTTTTATTGTATTAATGATGTCAAGAACTCAAGCCCATCGCCTACTAATCATACGTTAAACTGACACAAATATGGTTCTGTGAATATTTTGATTTGATTGACGGTCGTAGTCCAACTTGGAAAGAGCTACACGGGCATCCCCGGTTAGCAAAGACAAGATACTGACATATTTCCCTGGTTCTTCTTTTTTCATCGTGAAAAATCACCACAACCCACATTTGGTGTGCAACTTACACTCTGTACAGTAAATGCCAAGGACTTAATTGTCTTTCGCAGCTGTCCCATTTTGCGCACAGGCTAGAAAATTGCAAAATTAAGAGGAGAGCATCACACAGGAGAAGCGCTTGGTTCTACCAAAGGTTTTGCTTCTTTTTGTTTTCCGGGTCATTCGGCATCAGTTAAACAATGGAAATTTCTGGACCACTGGTATCTCAGTCAGAGCCTTTTAAATGGAAATAGCAACCATGAGCCACGAGAGTGGGTTCCCATATCCAAGAGAGGCTGATGTTTTGGAGTCAGAATATGGAAGGTCTTCATGTAAGCTAGAACTTTACAGAAGCAAGGAGAGTCACAGGTTGTACGCAGATTCAATTTTCCAGGTTGAAAAACTCCTTTCCTTCTCCTCCCTTTATTGGTCACTTAGACACATTATGACTGAGTCACTTGGGCTATGGGCAAATAAAAGAAAACAATAAAAATCTCAGAGTCTAGAAGTAGTCAAACAAGTAACCATTGTGCAGTGCTACTCAAGGGCCCTCCTTGAGTTAATGCGTGTCTTACTGAAGCTGTCAGGCCCTGACTTTACAATCTCTTGTTCAATGGCAGGGTATGGTATAAATAAGAAGTATTTCCTTAATCAGCTACTTTACTCCTGCGCTTTGGAATAGTCCACAGAATGGCAAATTCACACCCTGGATCAGTCTTATACCTACCGGTTCAGATTTCTATCACTCACTGATCCTACAGCTATATGATAAAAATCTGTTAATGCCAGCTTTCCTTTTAGAATGGTTGTTGATCCATTATTCATTAAATTTTTTAGGACAATCTTTTCCAGAAATAGGATGGAATCATGGAATTTCAGAGTTGGCAAACGATTAGAGATCATAGTTCAACTCCTGGACTTTACAGATGAAGAATCTGAGATCAGGAGTGGATAAATGATTTCAATGGAGATAGCAGGGCTCCAACAGTCATCTGACTTGTGGGGTTTTTTTTCTCCTCTCTTATTCAGCAAGGAAGATGCCAGAAAACCACATTGGATTACAGAGAATGGCTTCAGCTCTCCTTGGAAGCCAGGGGGAGAGTGCGCACAAGTCACAGACACAGAGGTAATATCGTAAAGGTTAGCAACTAGTGTGGCACGGGTTGACCAGGCGTTGAATGGACATTGGCCACACACTTGGAGCAGACTTCTGGATACCTGCTGTGCTGGTCATTAAATTTCAGCTAGTGAATAATGGGAAGGTCTGGAGGCAAAGAAGGAGGGGCTGGAGCAGTCAGAGGTGGGGCCCTCAGGAAACACAAGGCAGAAGCCATATAGACTAACCAACATGGAAGTGTTTCAGTGTTTAAGCAACTGGCATTCCATATCGTCAGGTGCCAGCCCAGCTTGGAATAGTATACAGACCGAGCGGCCCATTACTTGAGGGGAGGGATGCAACTAACTCTTTGGCGTTCTCAGGACTTAACGCCACAACTCTATGGCACCCAGTGGTATCGTCAGGGAAAAGTCAAGGGCAGCGGTTCTAGATCTGTTGGTGGCATCAAGTCCGATGTCTCGTCCCACCTGGCAGGTTGGGACATGGCAGTACATGTGAACTGAACAAAGAAATGCTCCATACAAGAGGGTATTGCCTTGAGGTTCATACAGAAGAGGGGACCCATTGTCGACCACAGGGTTCTGCTCCCCGTCTGAAGGCCAGCCGTGCCAGTCCTCACCATAGGCACTGCAAGAGAGCAAATGTCCCCGCCATTCTGCCCGCTACCAGGGTTGGGAGAACTTTGTAGGTAAGACACATCTTGTCAGCATGGAGTCTACTAAGCTATCAGCATTCTTCTCCACAGTTACAAGTATGGGGCTACAAGTAGGACAGACTCTGGCCTCAAGACCATCAGACACCCCTATAGGAATGCTAGTGCTGTGCTTCTGGGGCTAGAACGTGCGGGTCCCAAGTGTGCTTGCTCTGAGCTTGGGCTGAGAGGCGTCCATTGTCCGGTGAGGAGCGTGGGAGAGCCCTGGCTTTTCCAAGGTGTCATGAGAAGAAACGTGTGCAGCTGGATCCCCGTCAGCTGACTTCCAGTGCCGTGTTCTCTGCCCTCTTACATAACAGTGATGATGTGTCACACTGAGACATTCCTGTGAAATGAGACACAGAAGCTGACTCTCCGTGCGTAGAGGACGACAGGAAGCCCGTAATGCGTAATTGCAGATTTCAGGAATTTCCCTCTCACTCGTGTTCTCCTTTCCAGTGGCTCTAAAATGACCCTGGTTGCTGCACTGCCTGAAGGTAATGCTGAGTTCAGGATCTATGTTGTGATTACTCATTAATTTATCCATCTACCATTTTTATGTGTCAGAATCTGAGCTAGACCCTGGGACTCCAAAGATGTTATGACAGGTTCTCTCCATCTGTCTCTAAGCTGTGAGCCAACAGGCTCCAAGTGTTAGCCTCCTGATGCGACACAAATGCCTGTTAGTCATTCCATTTAACCAGCTTTTTAAATATCGTTTCAAACATTTCAATGATCTAGCACTAGATGGACCAGGGTTGATTAAATCAATATACACCCTCTCATTAAATACCCCATACTTCTGATCCATTGTACGGAGGCCAAATTTAGAAGCCTGAATTCCTCCTTCGTATGGGGCTAGTTATCCCATCCAAGGCTCTCTGGTTCCTGTAGGGGGTTGAGTGGTGGTCCTTAAAAACACATGTTCACACTTTAACCCCCAGAATCATGAAGGTGACCTTACTTCGAAAAAAGTCTTTGTAGATGTAATTACATTGCAATCCCAAGATGGGATTGTGCCGGAATATCTGGGTGTGCCCTGAATCCAGTAATAAGTGTCCGTATAGGAAACAGAAGACAAGACACACAGAGGGAAAGGGTCCTTTGAAGGTGGAAGCAGAGATTGGAGGGAGGCGGCCCCCAGCCAGGGAACGCCAACAGCCGCTGGAAGTCGAAAGGGCAAGAAAATTTCTCCCTTAAAGCCTCTGGAGGGAGTGTGGTCCTGCCCACCCTTTGATTTCAGAATTCTGGCCTCCAGAACTATGAGAGAATAAAGTTCTGTCGTTTTAAGCCCCCCAGTTCATGGTCATTTCTTTCCTCTCATGGTCAGTGAGTTTGAGCCCCACTTGGGGCTCTGGACTGACAGCCCAGAGCCTGCCTGGAGCCTGCTTCCGATTCTGTCTCCCCCTCTCTCTGCCCCTCCCCAGCTCATGCTTTGCTTCTCTCGAAAATAAACATTAAAAAAATTTATAGAATGAGTCCTCTCTGTCACCTACTTATTTTCTCACCTCTAACTAGGGACTCATTTAAGTTACATTTTATTAGAAGGCTGAATCACAAGGTACACAAGGCAACTCGTGCCTAGAGCCTGGGGCAGCACCTGACCACGGACAGTCCATATATGTGTGTTGTGAAGCCAAAATTGATTACAGTTATTTCTGAATCAATTTGCAGTTTCCTCCCCACATTTGTGTTCTGTTACACGAGGCCCGTGCTGTTATTTCTCTTGGAAATCAAGAGCTGCAAGACGGGCAGAGTGCTATGGGAATTTACGAGAGGCTGGAGCTGCTTTTGCCTGGGGAGCCTGCAGCTTACTGCACTCCCAGGGCCCCGGGTTTTCTCTCCTCTGTGGCTCCAAAAGGCCTCTGCTTTGTAGTAAACATGGGTGTGTGCTCACGCGCATGCATTTGTGGTCTCACAAATTCCTCCAGGGTAAGGACGAGTCTCAAGAGTGTTTATAACCGCCTTCCCCACAACCAGTGCCCACTGAAGTCTGTTCCACGTAGAGGAGGCTGGAAACCCTTTCGCTGAGCCCAGAAGTTTTCATCCGGAGATGGTTCGGGGCTGCCTCGGGCTGCCAGCGGGAGATGGCGATGCAGGGTGCAGGGGAAGCAACCTCGTCTTCCATTTCTCTTTTATGCACTTTCCGTTTCCGTCAGCTTTATTCTTGGAGGCTTTTCTCCTCGGTGGTTATAAGCTAAGATGCTACTGTCTGCCCTGGGTGGCTTCCTGGATCATTTGAGATCTCCTCCCAAGAACAAATTGGAATGCCCTGCATTGTGTCTGCTGGGTCCCAACCATAATTTATTTAAACGCAGCTCTTGGCAGTTTATATAAGTCAGTTGGCCCATTCTGTGGGTGAGCGCCCCTGTGTGTTCTCGCTCTATTTTCAGACTTGCGCGCGAGTATGTTTAGCAATTGAATTTTTTATTCTATAAAACTCGAGCCCTGCCTGTCAGGAACCAATGCTTGGACTACACACATGGTTGGACTACATTGCTTTGAGGATTTAGGGGTAACAGCATGCTTTTTACATATATTTATTTTTATATTGGCGTTTTGCTCCTTAATTCTGAAGCTTTGTCAATTGCTGAAAAAAGTTTCGGTTTTCTTTCTTTCTTTCTTTCTTTCTTTCTTTCTTTCTTTCTCTTTTTCTTTCTTTCTTTTTCTTTCTTTCTCTCTTCTTTCTTTCCTTCTCTTTCTTTCTTTCTGCCTTTCTTTCTCTCTTTCTTTCTCTCTTTCTTTCTTTCCCTTTCTCTTTCTTCTTTCTCTCTTCCTTTCTTTCCCTCTTTCTTTCTTTCTTTCTTTCTGCCTTTCTTTTTCTTTCTGTTCTTGGATTGTAGCCCATCACATTGGTATTTCAGAATTTTTCTGAGATTGCTTTATTCTTTTTCCTTGAGGAGTACTCTGCCCATCTTCATTCACTATAAAAACACAGACAAGTTTGGTGATACTGGGCACTAGGAACTTACTTTGTGGTGAGAAAACAGCCTTTGGAGGGTGTTGCAAAGTTTACATACCCTGTGGCTACTTCCTGAGATTTCAAATACTAATGGTCCTTGGATTACAGAGCAAATGCATCGTCAATTGTTAGTGTGGGTGTGCCTAGGCTCCCAAATTATATGTTAACATTGAAATTTGAAAAGAGGAAATGAGAAACGTCTGGCTGGACCTTTAGGTTGTTTTACGAGAGGCTATCCATGATGATATCAACAAGAGGTACAAAGTGACTTTGACCCGGATCTCGGCTTCATAGCTTTAGAATGGCCTTAGCTGTGGAAATGCACAGCCCAGCTGAACCACGCTGTGTTCGTACAGCCGGACTGTGATCAACCGATTAAAAAATAAAGAAGAAAAACAACACTTTGCACTTGTGAGTGCTCGATAATTATTCATTTAAATTAAGTAAATGAAGTTTTGGAAATTTCAATATTATTTTTCAGAAATAAAATATTATTTTTAAGAAAGTAAAATAAATGTGCCAACATGTCTTTATTTTTAGAGGCGATGATAAGTGTGCATTTACATCGTGCATAACAAAAACTTTTTAAGCGGTACTCCACGGTTTAAATATTTGTAGCATGCAAGCATTGCTGTAACCCGGATGCAGCAAAGGCTCAGCATTTTACTATAACCCCCGAGGAGGAACCTAAATCCCAAATCCATTCATGAGGAATGTAGGTTTTACTAAAGATTTCACTGGGCAGCAGACATCCCCCAGCTAATTTTTTCTGAAGTTTATTTATTTTGAGACAGAGGGAGGGAGAGAGAGAGAGAGATGCGGGAGGGGCAGAGAAAGAGGGAGAGGGAGGACCCCAAGCAGGCTCTGTGCTGAGTGTAGAGCCCAACGCAGGGCTCGAACTCAGGAGCTGTGAGATCAAGACCTGAGCTGAACCCAAGAGTCGGGTTCTCCACCTACTGATCCTCCCAGGTGCCCCCACGTAGAAAGTTGAAACTGATTTACCACTGCTCTTTTTCCCCAGGACACCTTCCCACAGACTCCTCGCTCCCCCTTTCCAAGCTGGACTTTCCCCAGGTAACTCTGCCATGTTATACCTCTCTCTTCATGGGCAGCCTCTTCCCTGCCATCTCTTTCTTCAACTCCATTTCCAGCTTCTCCCCCTCTGAAGGGCCCTTTGGAGTTCCATGATATTGACAAAGTTTTTGATAAGCCACGCAAAGCCTGATGGGGAATCTCTTCCCTGAGCTTAGACAAACCGATATCAGGATGTATTTGTGTCTGGAGGAGGGAGTTGGTGCCCAGCCTGAGCGTCTGGCTTCTCTTTCTTCTTAATCAGGGTCAGAATTAGCCCGCATGTGATGGACCCAGTAACAGCCACCAGGCGTGGACAACTTTTGCTCCTGCGTGGGGGGGAGGGGGCTGACTCCCTCTCGTGGTGCTCAGGGTAGTAGCACCAGGGCTCACTGTGAGTTTGCCTTGAGATGGCCTGGCATACAGGTGACAGGTGTGGACATGGCCATCCTCCCTCACTGCCAAGCTCCGATCACACGATGGGCATCTCTTCTGGCTGCCGTTAACAAACGACTACACAACATGAGTTTATTAACTTACAGTTCTGAGGGTCGGGAGTCCGAAATAGGTCAGCAGGACCGTGTTACTTCTGGACACTGTAGAATAGGATCTATTTCCTCGCCGTTTCCAGTTTCTGACGGCTGCCCCTATTCGTTGGTTCATGGCCCTGCATCACTCTGACGCCTGCTTCTGTCGCACATCTTCTCCTCTGACTCTGGCCCTTCTCCCTCCCTGTATAAGGAGCCTTGAGATTGGTTTGGACTTGACAACGTGATCTCCCCATCTGATGATCTTTAACTTGATCATGTCTGTAAAGTCCCTTTTGTCATGTACATAATAACATTCACAGGTTCTGGGATGAAGATGTGGAGGCCATCATTCTGCCTAACACACACCCAGTGATCAGCTTCCTGTTGTCTGCGTGATAAGAAGTTCCCAGTATTGCTGAGCCTAATCATTGGTAAACCCAAGGCATCTCTGCTTGAATCTGTCCCATTTCCTGAAGCTTTCAGGCTCACCTTAGCTTTTTTATCATGAGCAGTGGAGTCTCCTATGGGAAGCCGCCAAGAAAATCACCGTCTTCCTCAGAAGCACAACAAGGTGGGTATTTTCATTTTCCTACCTCCTCAGGAGTCATCTCAGAGACCCTTCCCTTTGGTGTCAGGCCAGTCGGTCTGCTCAGGATTGAAGAACCTTACAAGCGCATGACTGGACAATGCTCAGCCTTGCTAAGTCCCAGGTGAGCTGGCTTCCAAATTCCAGAAAATAGTTGAAGTAGTTCTTTCAACTCTGGGAAGCTCAGGGAGCTTGTCTTGTGGCCTAAAATGGCACAACAGCCTTTCGTTGAGAGTAGTCCCGTAAGGAGTAATCTGCACCCTGCGATGTGAGGGCAGCTGCTATAAAATGTTCAGAGCCAAGCCTTTGACCGGTTTCTGCCTTCTTTCCTCTTCTCAGACCTAGCCAGCACATTAGGTGGCTGGGGCTATGTAGATACAGCCTGTCCAGGGACACGTGATGACCTCTGGTGCAAACCATTGACGGGTTCCATTATACCCTAGCCTTCTCTCATTTCGCTCACTGACACTCTCACAGATTTCTGTTAGGGTGGGTCAGCCAAGGTTCAAATGCCTTTTTCTCCCGGGATTGACATTCTGTTGCTTCAAAACACCATCGGTATCTGGTGCACCATTTTTTTTCCGCCTGTCCAGACAACATGATCTTTCCTATCTCCTGTCTTCACGTGTTAGCCGGGCTTCTGATAGACATTCCCGACTTGGAGTGATGGTCTAAAATCAGGGTGTTAAAAATAATTCCTCGTGCATTCCTTTTCTTCATTATCTCTCAGAAAGGATTGATGGTCACAGAAAAAGCATTTCAACAGCTCAAAGAAGTGGCTTATCCCTCATTTCCAATCGCTTTTTATCTTCTGAAGACTTTGCATTACTCCCTCTTAACCTCCCACAGTATTAAACATTGTATAGCCATTGTTTCAAACTCAAAAGAGTCACCCTCCAGGGATTTTAATTAGACCATGGTAGAGATGCATACTGCCTCGGGATTCTTAAATCCAGGTCTAGGGCTCTGACGTGGAATTTCCATGAACTGCTTTCCAAGTCAGGCTGCAAATACATTTCCTTGTCTTTCATTTGTTCAGTTAAAGGCTGAACACTCACTAGCCTCTGTAGTGGGAAAGACTGTATTCCCTTTTGAGTCATCTCACACAAACAGGTGTGCAAGTCCCTGGTGGGCAGGGAGTCCGTCTAAATTGCCAGACCTGAGTGAAGAAACAGCTAGGGTCTCATTAGCTCACCAAGCTAACATCTCAAGGCTGCAATCGCCTGGGGTGCAGTGATTCCCTACTGGCCCAGATACCATTAAATACCTCTTTTGGAACAATGCTGGGAGTGTCTGACCACGGCAAGCCCCCTCAGGCGTAAGCAGGCGTAAGGTTCCTCTTAAGAATGTAACAGACCCCACCTACTCCCCCTCAGGTTTCCCTTCTGGAATTTGACAAAAACCTAGTATGGCCATAGACCAACCCTCAGACAATGGAAACCAGCAGATCAGGAATGGACAACTCAGCACCTAGAACTATCAGAAGCCAATAAGGGTAGAACCTGAGAAGGACCAAGGGGGAAGGGATGGGGGAGGGTTGACCAGAACCTTATAAAACAAGGACCGTTGTCTATAGTCCTCAGGCATTCACTTTTGAATGTCCCCTCTCTGTAAAGAGAGCTTTCCTACTATTCTTCCTTTATAATTTTATATTCTAATAAACATTTGCCTGCCGATCATTTTGTGTCTATCTATTCATCCTTCCAAGTGGCGAGACAATGAATCCAAGTATTGTGGGAAAAAAAAATCCTGCAACACTAACATGTTTCTTTCTAGGGGCCATCTGAGAGGACAGGAAGCTTATGGTTTCCCAACCCTGATCTGATTTTACTCTCCTTCCATCATACAGTTGGTTTCCTGCGCCACCTCTTAAGGGGAGTTGCCCCAGTGACTCTAGGCGGTATATCTCCCATCTTAAGAAAGGCTATCTAAGTGATCCTAAAGTGCCTGCACCTACCCATTGGGTGAGCTGCTTTTAGAGATTCTAAGTTCACATCCCAACAGCTGTCTCAGAGAAAAAAGCTATGACGCATGTAAATCTGTTTAATGGGGAGATTTAGCTTTTTGGGGATGTCCCAAACCCCTTTCCCTCCACCTCTTTGGTGCTTAATACTGGGCCCCCTTTATGAGACCTATTTGCTCAGTGCTACAGCTTTCTGGGAACTCTGAATTGCCAGGAAGTCTGTCTATTACTAGTTATTAAGACTCAGCCTGGTTACTGAGGAATTTCAGTCTCATAATTTGTTCAAAACCGTTCTTCCTCTCCCTCTCACACTTACAGTTGCTAAGTGTGGAGACTCAGAGCAGAGAAAGAGGGTGGGGTCTTCTTTCAAACACCCCCCCTTCCTTTTTCTCTGGTCTTCCCTGTAGAGCAGGAAAGAGAGAAAAGGAAAGTGATCCTCCTTATCCGTCTGTTCCTTCTGAGACCACAAGCCTCTCCTTGGCTGATTCTAACTCCTACTCAAACTCATTATCTAATGGCTCAAGGAGGGAAAGTGTTGGCCAGGCCTCTTACGCAGTGGAGGTTGCTGGTTAGATTCAACTATCTCTAATTAGTCACTAGCTAGAAGCATCATACTTCAGGCCTCTCGGCACTAAGTCCTTTTTGTCTTTCCACTTTAGGCTGTCCTCATCCCTAGCAAAGCTGTAGCACACTACCTCCCATCCTCCACAGTCTTATCTATCATTTCAAGCTCCACCTCTGTACCCACCAACAATTTTCAGCATCTATCTTCCATGCCTCTGAAGAGCAAGGCGTGGTAGAACAGCCCCGCCCCCTTCCACTTGGTCCTACCTCCACACCCCTTCTCACTAATGTACGTTCTCCTGCAGGAGTGACCCAGGTGATACTTCACAAGCATAATGTCCAAGCAGATGTCCAACCAAAGATTCAAATGTTTCCCTTCTTGGAGATAAATCTTATAGTATTTTGTAAGCGGATCTCTTGGAGTCTTTCACTCTCGACTGTAGAAAGACAAGGAAACCTTATGAACGCTGCATACAAATAATAAAAATTATATAAAATTAACCTCCGATAACTCATCCTCTCTGATAGCCTGGCCTTCTGCTTTTTATTTCTTGTATCCTTTACTACATTGTGGAATTCATTTGTCCTTTCATGGCATTAAATATCTTAGCATTTGTTTTTATAAATTTTGGGTTCCCTATCTCTCTGACATCTTCACCACCTTCAAATTGTTTTAAACATTACTTTTTATTCCTATCTTAAATTTCTTAACTTAAAATTTAGATATCTGATCCCAGTAAAATTTATTTTTCTGTATGGTGTGAGACAGGGATTGAATCATAGTTTCTCCAGTACCACTTTCATTGATTTCATGAAATCCTGAATCTTTTACAGTAGTTGAAATTTTCACTCAGATTGATTTAATTTTTACATTTTTATTTCAAACAATGCACAGGATCAGCCTATCAGCTAAGAAGGGCAAACAGTGACAGAGAAATTGGCATAACTGGAGGATGAATGGCTTTGAAAAAGGAGAAATAGGAGAGTATATTTCTTGCTCTCAGAACTTGAGTTAATACTTTTGGTTATGACGATCTTTCTTCTACATGTAATCTTTTAACTGCGTACTTGGGTGAGGAGGACCCTTTACCATATCACATGAGTGATCAAGCTAGCGAAATTTGCTAAGTGAAAAATGCTGTTATCTCTGATCAGCTCTATACTCACTCAGTTCGTCTGGGTGGGACATAGTGCAGAGTTGTGCTTCTGCAATAATGTGGGTGCCATGAAACCTTCCCGATATTAAAAGCAAAGGGGACAGGCATGTGGCACAGTATGGTCATAAGCTTCTCTAAAACCCCTATTCAGCTACCTCCACACGAGAAAAACCCTAGGCAATAAAATGCATCACGTACGTAGAAAACATGTATCTTGGCAGAGAAGAAACTTTGGTGTATATGTCCCTGGTTAAAGAAATTATGTTAAAATTCCAACTACTACATTTTGAAATTCAATCAGTAAATACCAATTGAGTTTACCTCCCTAGGACCAATTTGCAAAGCTAAACAGAGAGGAGAATTCAGGGGTAAATAATCATCTTTATTTTATAGGCTTTTATAGCTCCTTCCACAACGAGCTTTTTCTAGACATGAAGACAAAACACTTATTGATGGAACATTAAATGATTATTCAGGAAAATAAATGCTGGGAGAGTGATGTTCTCCAGAGGCAGTGCTTTCAAAGAGCAGCTTCATAGAGGAGCTGAGAAGTCGGCAACCTCTAAATGCAGAAGCTAGGCTGCAGAGGGAAAGCAGGAGGGAATATTTCATGAGGGAGAGACATGAACCAAGCAAGCCGGTGGCCATTCATAGGTGTCATCTTTTTATTTGATTTTGTTTTCCAAAAGTCAAACGAGGGGTAAAAATGGCCATCTTCCCGGAAAATGTGCATGAGGCATTTAAACCTAATTTACTTTTTGTTCCGTAAATATTAACATCTCTCCAGGAAGATTCTTTTTTTTCCTCACATTTGTTCTACAGAGTATTTGTTTTCCAAACAGAGGCTGTCTGATTTGGTTTTCAGCAAAATAGATTCTCATAGGCTTTATTTTCCGTACCTTCTCCGGCGATATGCAGCATGAACATTATTCGGGGACCACACAAAATATAATCTGAAAGAGACAGTACTTAGAAATCTGAAATAGTTATGGATGGCTCCAAAGAATAAATCATCTCTGAATAACACTATTTGACAGACAAGTCTATTGAACATCAGGTATTAGTGAAAGAGGCTTAAACAGAAAGTGACAGTTGGAATAACAGTTGAGTCAGCAGTTAATAAAGAGACTCCATGTTTATTCACCAGGCATAATAATGCTTTGAATGTCGAAGACATTCCTGAGTGGGTCCCACACCTCTATCCCCAAAGATCCTCTTGGCTTTAAACTGCACGCTTTCTTTGTTCTTCTCATGTCTGTGATTTTCTACCTCGGTGATGCAACCTTTCCCAGTTTCAGAGCTCCTGGCAATCGATCAATGGAACCTTTTTGCTACGTCCTGGCTTCCTTCTCCCTATCCTCCATTCTCCCTCCCACTTGCCCCAGCACCTCCCCACCCACCCTTAGTCTCCTTGGATTGTATGCAAATTCTAGTTCTTGGAACCACTTGCCAATTAGTGCACTGCAAATTTCCCCACCCTGACCCTCTTTAGAGAGTCTCTTGGGAGAAAAAAAAAAAAAAAAAAAAAAAAAACAACAACTCTGGAAATCATTCCAGGTCCAACAGGATGGTTTGATGACCCTTCTTTTGTACTGGTTTATTCCCCTAGGCTGAAATGGTCAGGAGGCATAAATAATTCTTTTCTCCCCACTGTGTCCACGGAACACTTTGTGTGCCATGTAATTCATGCAAAATTACCTTGGGAGAATCCTCTCTCCTGAGCGGGTTTTGTTCTGTGTGCCAGGGCACGTCAGTTCCGAGAATGGTTCTGCACCTGCAATTCTGATGCCCGTCCTCCCTTTGGATGTACCTGCTTTACCGACTTTTCTGAAACCGGCAGCTTCTTATTGTTTTTCCTTGCAAGTGCAATACCCAGGCACAAAGGTTAAGGTCGGAGCTTATGGTTGTTTCATAGGGCTCATCCTGGAGTGCGCACACATGCAAAGCATCCACGGGCATTAATGAGATGACTGGAGGCCAGTGCCTTTATTTCACGTTTTTAACATTTGGTAGGGTTTGGCCCGCTGAGCTTGGGTTTTTAAAATGTCCCCTCAAACCAAATTGAATCCATACTGTCCTGGCAATTACCACAAACATCTCTTACCCTGGTCAGAAAGTTCCAGAGGGAATAAAATATAGAGTCGAAATTCTCAGTGTCTTCATTAGGAGTGTAGAATTGTTCATGTTTTTCTTATTCAGAATGAGTGACTAGGAAGTCCAAAGTACTGCTCTGGTCTACAGAGCAGTGTGTTTCCTGTTTAAGCCATCCACAAACACATTGCATTTTTGTGATTTGTTTCTGGAGGCCTTGCAAGGCTTCATAAGTGAATTCCAAATAATTAAATGATAGATAAGTGAAGCGTGTCTGTGCTCCTCCTGGATGGGGACCAGTCGATCAGCACGAAGGGACCAGCTGTGGGAATGGGGTTTCAGCTCAGGTTATCATTTCTCTAGCAGCCTACCGTCTCTTCCAAATCATCATCATGACACCTTCGATCAAGAGCTCTTGTTCCTCCAAAATTCAGGCCATTGAGTTAGAAGTGCCTCTATGCTTTGTCAGTCCTGTCATCTGTTGACCTATTGGCCAATTCTATTTACTCATCGAATAGTTTAAGATTTGATCCACTTTCTTCTCTGACAATTCTTGAGCTACTTAGCCAACACGTTCTGTGGCTAGAGCTAGGTCGGTGTTGACTATCTGGGAAAAATTGATGACCTCTTTCTACTCCTGAATGGCAATGCCATGTGGAAAGTGCATCTGAGGGGCGCCTGGGTGGCGCAGTCGGTTAAGCGTCCGACTTCAGCCAGGTCACGATCTCGCGGTCCGTGAGTTCGAGCCCCGCGTCGGGCTCTGGGCTGATGGCTCGGAGCCTGGAGCCTGTTTCCGATTCTGTGTCTCCCTCTCTCTCTGCCCCTCCCCCGTTCATGCTCTGTCTCTCTCTGTCCCAAAAATAAATAAACGTTGAAAAAAAAAAAAAAAAAAAAAAAAAAAAAAAGAAAGTGCATCTGGAAACCTAACCCTGTCTCCTTAATTCCAAAGGTTGTTCACTCTGTAGCCTATCATTCACTGTTCCTAGGCTCTCATCCTAGATCTGGTCATCACCAAGCGGAATATTGTCTTTCTCCATAAATACTTGAAGTTTCTCTCATCTTCAAAATAAAACCCTTCTCCTGATTCCCCAGTTATCATCTAGACTTTGCTTTGGATCTAAACCCCTCTAAGTTCCGTTCTGCCCTGGTTACTTTCCTTTCATCATTCCCAGTTATTCCTAAACATCATGTCATATGGCATTCATCTCCATGACGCTACTGAAAGTTATCTCACTGGGGTCACCCAATGGCTTGATGCACTTGCTTCCAGTGGATTTGGTTTTGTGGATGGTTCTATAGTACTTTGTACTGCACAACACCTTTCCTTTCTCTTATATATGTGACAGCATATTTGTTTGTTTCTGCCCATATCTCTCTCAGTCATTTTTCTTTGTCACCATCATGGACTCCTTTTAAATGTTGTTTTCATCAGGGTTCCATCTTAGATTTTCCCCATTTTGTCTTCCACCATGCTTTCTCTGGATGGTCTATTCTAACTCCCACTTTCAGCTCATTTGTGTTTATATGCCAATCACTCCCAGATCTATATATTTAGTCATTCTTCAAACTTCTGACTCATAATAAATACTACCATCTTCTAGATGCCTCCACCCCTCTGTCACACCAAGACCTAAATCTCAACACGTGCAAAACATAATTCATCTCCCCTCAAAACGGCCTCATGCTCCTGTGGACTCTAGTGGGCCAGTGACAGAAGCTAAGAGGATAGCCTTATCTTTATGTCTTCCTCTTCTTCATTCCTCACTTCTAGGAAATATAAAGTGCTTAGTGTGGTGCCTGGCTCATAGTAGATGCTCAGTAAAATTGGACAGCTGACGTTAAAAATAAGTTTCTAATTTAGAATTTTTAAAGAAAGCAAGGCTAATTTGGAATGCATAAATCTCAACATGTGGCAGACTTAGTAAACAGCTAGCTTAATCATAAATTTACCTCAAACAAGTAGCAAATAATATATGTGCTGCTAATATTAACTTAAACCCTTCCTTTCTGGGGAAGTAATGAAACACTGCAATTCTAAGGAGGTTTGCTTTCTTCTAAGGTGTCCTTTCTGCAGAATGCCTCCTCCACTTTCTTTTCTGGAATTCACTTCAGACTCTGTGCCTTGCTGTATTAGCTCTGTGCCTCCCTCTGTTCTATAAGGTCGATGCCAATGTGTGGTGGGGAAGAAGAGGGATTTTACATTCTATTTGGTTTTCAACCTGGAAAAAGAGAAACTTTTAGGCTGAGTGTGTCTGTTTCCGACCTGAAACTTGGCTTCAGAACGCAGAGGTCACGGACTCCTTGCGTTTCTTATGCCATCCGACCAACAGCCCCCCTGGAGATAGATGTTTGGGGAGAAGAAAGGGTTGCTATGAATGGCTACATGTTCCCCACTAATCACGTCTTTAGACTTTCTAATCTCCCGAAGTCCTTTCTTAAACCTGGTACCAATCACAGGGCTAAATTACGAGGCCTTTAGAGCCCAAACTGCCGGACTATACTTTAATCCGTTTGCCCATTATGCACCGTACGTTTAAAGAATTTATTTATTTATTTTTTTTTTTAAATTTTTTTTTTTCAACGTTTATTTATTTTTGGGACAGAGAGAGACAGAGCATGAACGGGGGAGGGGCAGAGAGAGAGGGAGACACAGAATCGGAAACAGGCTCCAGGCTCTGAGCCATCAGCCCAGAGCCTGACGCGGGGCTCGAACTCACGGACCGCGAGATCGTGACCTGGCTGAAGTCGGACGCCCAACCGACTGCGCCACCCAGGCGCCCCCGTTTAAAGAATTTAAACAACACATCTGGAAGTCCCAACCTTAATTCTCTGACTAATAATACTTTATAGATATTTACCCATCTTGAGGAAAACTCTTCTTTCTAGTATGTTCATAAAAACTGACAAGGACTCAGTGGCTCCCACTGCATCTGGCAATGACACAGTATCCAAACATTTGGCTTCTTTGCCCGAGCAATCATTTCCTGGTTAGTGATGTCGGTGGATGATTGTTAATTTGTTCTACCGGCAATGAGAGCTGTTCTCTACCTACACCTGTTTTTGGTTTGGGCTTCACAAGTCGATCAAGGACATATAAAACCACTTGGCCACAATGTGTATGACTCTGTGCGGGGTCCTAACGGGATCACGTTTGGGGTAGCTGCTGGTAAGCACTGGTGTGTGTGCTATCTGGCATCCACGCCCATTGGCCACTGTCTTAACCTGCTGTTAACATTTTGAGTATCACCAATGACCATCTCTGGCCTTGATCTGAACTTTGGTTAACTAGCAAACTGCCACATCATTTCTATATACCAGTGCCTCTGACCCGACATTTCATAGATGAAATCTACTTCCCATGGCTGATGTATTCATCAAAAGTTGATCGTCAGATTCTATATCTTCAGCACACTAATGTCCTTATCCAGCTGCCTGACATTTAGGAAATTTTGGCCTTACTGGGGCACTGGATAGCTCAGTCGGCCGAGCCTCCAACTCTTGATTTCACCTCGGGTCACAATCTCACAGTTGAGGGGTTCAGGCCTCATGCCAGGCTCTGCAGTGGCAGCACAGAGCCTGCTTGGGATTCTCTCTCTCTCCACCCCTCCTCTGCTAGTTATCTCTCCCTTAAAATAAATAAATAGACATTAAAAAAATTTGGGGGGGCCTTACAGACCTCTTCTGCTAGATATATATTATTCCTTTTCAGTCCCAAGCATCAGGATGCCAAATGTGCTCTTTACCTGCAGGTAAATCATCAGACACCAACATATTCGTTTTAAGCAATGGATCTTGCATTCAATTTTCTGTTGTTTTAGTCAGCTCAGGCTACCATAACAAAATAACATAAACTGGGGAGCTTAAACCGATTTCTTTCTCACAGTGCTAGAGCCTGGAAGTGCAAGGTCAAGGTGCCGTCCATGTTACTGTCTGATGAGAGCTCTCTCCTTGAGCGAAACATGACTACCTTCTTGCCGTGGCCTCACATGGCAGAGAGAGACCATTTCCGGCGTCTCTTATCTGAATAAACTAATTCTTTCAGAGTAGGGTCCCACCTCCATGACCTCACTGAACCTTATTTCCCCACTCCAAATATAGTCATATCAGTGCTTAGGGTTTCAACAGGATAATTTAGGGCAAAGCAGTTCAGTCCGTAGAAACTGCTTTGCACAGTTAGGTCCATAGAAATTACCTTGCAGAGTGAATTGCAAATACAAGTATCTCCGAAGAGTAGTGTGGCTCAGGGAACAGGTGATGTGAAGTGTTAATGGAGCCATCAGCCAGGTAGGATGGCTTTCTGCATCGGTAGGCAGAAGCTCTGGAACAAAGTAGTGAAAGCCGAGAAGGCATATCTTGTCTAGAGCTGAAGGTAAACAGGGCCGTCAGAGTAAACAAACAGGAAGTGACATTTTTAAAAATAAAGATGAGCAAAACGGTCAGGACTTTTTACAGCCAGCAGACCATAAAACCCAGCTTGGTAAATTTCCTGCCAGATTCAGGTGAAGAAACTAAGGTCCAAAGAGGCTGTGAGACTGGGAGTCTTGAAACCAAGGTGAGTTGGACACCATTTTTTCCAGTACGGCGCGATTCTACATGAATGGGAACAAGAAGCCATTCCTCAAAGAATGCACTTGAACTGTGACGTGGTGATGCCATGATGACAAAGACAGAACTGCATTTTCATAGAACGTTCTTCTCCAGAGACTGGCAAATTCCAACCTCCCAACCAGTTTCCCCCACACATGGGGCTTATTAGAGGCCCTGCGTCTCCCTTGGCCGGGGAGACAAGTTGCATTTCAATACTAACCCGAGCTGTTTTCCATAATGTATGCAAAGTGGGCTTCAGCCACGTGTTGGAATGACATCAGCAATCTGCAGACCGGAGCTGCCGAGGTTCAGGATCATTGCAGGCCAGAAAAACGAAAGAGTGGGGTTGTTATCTGTCAGGGGAAAACTGATGAACTCATCCACTCCAGCTAAAGAGGACTCACAAATGTGCCTTGAACTAAGTAGAGTCTTAAAGAATCTCTGATCTTAGCCAGAAGATTTCGCTTGCATTAGTTTCAATAGACATGAAGAGGAAACGCTGGAAAATATGTCCCCTATTTGCATCGTCGAATGAGTTCCACAGCAAAGCTGTATGAAAGCCCTGATATTTTGTGGGTCAGCCTCTGAGGCCCCCCAAATGTGCACCACACGGGAAGTGTTACCACAGTCACACGCCTTCCTCCAGGCTGTTCCCAGACACAAAACCTTCCTCACAGAATCCAGGGCTTCTAGCTAATAAGTAGGGTATGTGCTTTTGTTTAAAAGAATGAATTAACACTGTGCCATGTCAACATTTTTTAAAGGATGATGTTCTAAGTTTTCATGAAATAGAAATGGTTCCCACAATTTCTTTGGATCGGTAACATTCATTGGCTCTTTCTTGATTGCAATGGCAGCTCTGATACCTGCCCACATGCAAGTAGAAACCAAGAGTCTGAAACTCTTGTTGATGGGGAAGAAGATAAATTGACCTGGCTGCTGCTGTTCTATCTATGAGAATATCTATGTAAAAAAAAAAAAATCATGGTTGATGAAATAAATAGACTTATTCTTCCCGCTTGAAATGTTACATGCCATGAAGGCAGAGAGAACGTCACAGGATTTCTAAGGTGGAAGAGGGAGGGTGTGGAATTTTTAATGTTTTCAGTCTGGAGAGAGCAGTAAGGTTAAGGTTAGAAAAATTGGTTCAAAATTGTGTCTAAGACCTACTTCCTGTATGACTTACGCAAAATACTTCAGCTCTCGGATGTAAAGTCTCCTAACTCAATTCAATGGGGCGAGTGCATTAGATTATCTCATTGGTTCTTTCTACCACTGCATTTCTATGACGCTAACTAAAATACCTAACACCGGGAAACCACTCTTCCTTCTTTGGTACAATACCAGCATGGAGACACAAGCAGACCCGAAGAGATGATCCATATACTCTGTTATGGGCTGGATGTTTGTATCTTTCCCAAATTCATATGTTGAAACTTTAGCCTTCAAAGTGACTAGAACTTGTGACAACGTGATGAAGGTCAAATGAGGTCATAAGTTTGGGACCCCGATTTAATAGGACTAGTACCCTTAAGAAGGCACTAGAGCTTTCTCTTTCTTTCTCTCTCTGCCATGTGAGGCCACAGCAAGAAGGCAGTCATCTACAGCCCAAGGAGAGAGCTCTCATCAGAAGTCAACCAGGCTGGCACCTTTATCTTGCACGTCCAGGCTCCAGAACTGTGAGAAATAAATTTCTGTTGGTTAAGCTACTCAGTATATGGTATTTTGTTAAGACAACCCAAGTAGACTAATAAATAGTTATATTTTTAAAAATTATTAAAGCCTCAGTCCCTACTCTCAAACCTGGATTCCACAGAATAGAGTCAGGCTCTGTCTGGACACATGCCAATTCAATACTAACACTGTGGATTGCGTCTTTCAGGTAAATACTTAAAAGTAAGGCTTCTCTATGTTTCTTAGAAGCAGTGAACCCTTTATAAAATGTGAGCTAACGTGATCAACAGATTTTTGACAAGGATGCCAAGACCATCCAGTGAGGGAAAGGACAGTCTTTCCAAACAAATGAGTTTTGGGAAAACTGGATATCCCCATGAAACAGAATGATGTTAAACCATTTCTTACTCCATGTACACAAATTAACTCAAAATGGATCAACAGTCCAAACTTAAGAATTCAAACTATAAAGCGCTTAGAAGAAGACATAGAGAAAATCTCTCAACATCAGATTTAACAATGATGTTTAGGACATCAAAAACAAGTAACAAAAGAAAAATAGATAAATTGGATTGTCATCAAAAGTAACACCTTCCTGCATCAAAGGACACTCTCAAGAGAGGGCACAAAACGGGAGAAAATATTTGCATGTCATATATGTGATAAAGCACTAAAATCCAGAACATATGAAGAACTCTACAACATAACCATAACCAAAACCAAACCAAAACAAAAACAATTCCAAAATGGCCAAAGGATTTGGGTAGACGTTTTTCTAAAGCAGAATATACAGGGGCACCTGGGTGGCTCAGTCGGTTGAGCGTCCGACTTCAGCTCAGGTCATGATCTCGCGGTCCATGAGTTCAAGCTCCGCATCAGGCTCTGGGCTGACCGCTCAGAGCCTGGAGCCTGTTTCGGATTCTGTGTCTCCCTCTCTCTCCGACCCTCCCCCGTTCATCCTCTGTCTCTCTCTGTCTCAAAAATAAATAAATGTTAAAAAAAATTAAAAAAAAAATAAAGCAGATATACAAATGCGCAATAAGCACTTGAAAAGATGTTAACATCATTAGCGACTAGAAAAATGCAAATTGAAACCACACTGACAGACCACTTTACACCCATTAGGATGGCTATAAGAGAAAATGCAGATATGGAAAATAACAACTATTGGTGAAGATGTGGAGAAATGGTATGCTTGTGCACTGTGGGTAGGAATATAAAACGGTGTAGCCACTGTGGAAAACAATTCGACAGTTCTTTAAATAGTTAAGCATGGATTTACTATAGGATCCAGAAATTCCACTTTTAGGTATATACACGAAAGAACTAGAAGCAGATGTTCAGTGTGCATAGTAGTGATATTAATGGTAATCAAGAGGTAGAAGTGACCCAAGTAAATATCAACAAGGGAATGTGTAAACAAAATCGTGTGTGTGTGTGTGTGTGTGTGTATGCGTTTGTATACATGCAATGGAATATTATTCAGTCATAAAAAATGAAATGTGGACGCATGCTATAACATGCACAAATCTTGAAAAGGTTAGGCTAAGTGAAATAAGCCAGACAAAAAAACAAATATTTTATGATTCCACTTACATGAGCTACCAAGAACAGGCAAATTCATAGATACGGAAATAAGAATAGGGGTTACCAACAATGAGATGGGGTGAAAATGAGATATAGAACAGGTACAGAGTTTCTGTTTGGGACTGAAAAGTTCGGGAGATAGTGGTTATGATTGTATGACATTGTGAATGTACTTAATGTCATCGAACTATGTATCTAAGAAGAGTTAAAATGGTAAATGGTACATTATCTATCCTTTATGACAATCAAATGTTTTTTAAAAAGTACGTCGTGAATCAAGTCCCCTCCATCTCTCTCCTACCAGTCTAGCCCAAGTCACCACACGTCTCCCTAGGGCCCCCGGTAGCGGCCTCCTAACCAGCGTTCTTCCTCCTACCCTTGCCTTCATACCCATCATGTATCTTCAAGCAGCCACAGTGGTCTTTTAAACGTGAAAATCGAATTTTGTCAGTCATAGTTGAATCTCGCAATGGCTTCCCATCTTTTACAGTAACGTCCAAATGCTTTCTCGTGTCTTCCCAGGCCCACGTCATTGACCTGCTTCCCCATCTTTCATCTCATCTCTATCTCTATCTGCCTTCTCTCAACCGCACAAGGCCTATCCAGCAGGCTCCCTGCTTAGAATCTCTGTTGTTTGGCCACTATTTCATCCAGAGCACGACTGCCTGGATCTTCATCATCCAGTTCTTAGTTCCAACTGAGCATTCGTTGAGTTTCTACTATGTTGAGGAGTCTGAAGCAACAAATACAAGAATTCTACAGGATTCTTTAACCTTTGCACCTCCAGTTGCCATACTTGCCTGAAGGGGAAAAGAGAGACTTCATTTGCATTCCACTTGGGACTTTGAGTATGGGCTCAAGACTGCCATCTAGACTGTCATTAGTGGAACCTGAATCAGAGGGAATCCAGTTGAGCCCCATACCCTTTGCCCCAAGACTTCCTTGAACATCACTACAAATATAAGTATCTTGGTTAGTCTGTGCTACACTCTGCTCCCTTTGTCTGTCTCTTCACCCAAGCTGCCATATCCCTAACATGCTCTGTTATATCCCCTGTGGTTCCTATGCCTCAGCCTGCTCTCAAGAGGAATTTACGTCCATCTACTTCCCTTAGGCTGTCTTGAGCACCTGTGCCTACTATTTCCCTTGAATCTCAGGATAGTGGTGGGTGGTTTCTCAGTCCTCATAGCTGCTTTTACACTGTTTTACCATCATTTAAAAGCATTGTTGGCTCAGAATGCCCAGATCCAATGTCCTCTAATAATCGACATTATGAGCATACACATACACATTATGAGCATGCTCTCTTATCTTTGCCCACTTTTAGTGGAGGTCCTTGGCCCTTGGTACACCATCTTCCTTTCAATGTTCAAAGCCACCAGTATGCCAGGTGACTGCAATGGCTAAGTGGATCAACCTTTCAACTACGTTATCCTTTAGCAAATTATTTCCAGGGCCAAGTCCTGGACTGGATGATTATGCAAAACTACTTTATCTCTGAAGTCATACATTTCTTAGCCCATCGACTACAGATACCTTATAAAAGCCCAATCTCAGGTTAATCCAAATATCAGACTCTTTATTCCCACAACTAAGCTGTCGAACACTGCTTTGGAAGAACCATTTGTCCAGGTGAAAAGACGAGTCACGCTTGATCTTTAGCTTTACCTCAAAATCCCTTTAGATGTCCTTAGTCACCAACCTCTCCTTTGCTTTTCAATACCTTCTCTATGTTTCCATCTTTTTCTTCATCCCTTCTCCCCATCCTGACTCTCAGCAGGTGTTTCACTTCTTGCTCCATTGTAACACTAGAGCCTTCTTTGCCAGCAACTCCCTCAACCCCTTCCCCATGTAGCTTAGAAATTTTCATGTATCCACCTATGTCCATACTCCTGCTCTCCTTGTTTAGGCTGGGGCATAGCCATCCCTCAATCTGCCTGCAGGATCACATCCTTATCTGCTTCCTCAGGGATTTTATTCCATTAGCTCTCCTTGATCGCTACAAGACCTCCAAATTCTATCTTCTTCTTCTTCTTTCTTTTTTTTTTTTTTTTTTTTGTTGTTGTTGTTTATTTATTTATTTTTGAGAGAGAGAAAGAGAGTGGAGCAGAGAGAGAGGGAGACAGAGAATCCCAAGCAGATTCCGCACTGTCCGTGCAGAGCCCGATGTGGGTCTGGAATTCACGAACCGCGAGATCACGAGCTGAGCTGAAACCAAAAGTCGGATGCTTAACTGACTAAGTCACCCAGACACCCAACAAACTCTATCTTCCGATGGCGTTTCCATCTCAATATATAAAAAACCTCCATCTACATCCTGTCTCTAATCTTCCTTCACAGACAAGTTTGGTGACAGGGTAGCCACCGCTCGAAGTCCCCATTTCTCCTTTGTCATTTTCCTCCTCAGTTCAGCTGATCGGCAAATGCAGAGACATACCTGCTACCCAAGAGGGAGCGTGAGTAGTAAAGAGAAATACTAGGCACGAGAGTTCTTGGCTGTGGTCCTGACTTGACCACTGTGTGTCTCTGGTAAGTCACTTCCCTCTCTGAGCCTCACAGTATGTGAACATATTGTGTAAACTATAAAATTAGCATTGAAGCACTTCAGTGTGTGGAAATGTTTACTAATTATAAGGGGCTATTTCTCTTTTTTTTTTTATTTTTTTTTTTATTTTATTTTATTTTTTTTTAATTTTTTTTTTCAACGTTTATTTATTTTTGGGACAGAGAGAGACAGAGCATGAACGGGGGAGGGGCAGAGAGAGAGGGAGACACAGAATCCGAAGCAGGCTCCAGGCTCTGAGCCATCAGCCCAGAGCCCGACGCGGGGCTCGAACTCACGGACCGCGAGATCGTGACCTGGCTGAAGTCGGACGCTTAACCGACTGCGCCACCCAGGCGCCCCTCTCTTTTTTTTTTTTAATGAAATTTATTGTCAAATTGGTTTCCATGCAACACCCAGTGCTCATCCCAACAGGTGCCCTCCTCAATGCCCATCACCCACTTTCCCTTCCACCCCACCCCCCACCAACCCTGTTGATTCTCAGTGTTGAAGAGTCTCTTTAAGGGGCTATTTCAATATTAATATTTTAATTATCCTTTCCCCCAAATTATTCACATTTAATCAGGGACCTGGTTTTGTGAAGAGATAAATCTCTTTAGCAAAAAAGAGTGTGTTCTGGAGATAAAATTTCAGGCCCTGGGCAAGTGCTCACCGGTTCCCTACGCTCAACCTCACCTTGACAGTAACTCCCCTTGACTTTGGCTTCACTGAATATGTGCAAAAAGGAGTTCAGAATTGAGCTACGGTAACAGTTTGTTGAAGGTCACAGACTGCTTTCCAAATGTTTGGGATTTAATAAAATTCCAGATGCGTTTGGCCCAGAGCAATTTTATTTTGTTTTTAAACCCGCGTGTGCTTTAAAGAGAATTCTATCCACATGTTTTTGATTAATTTATGCTTCAATCAGTAAAGTTTGGTTTATTTCATAGTTATCTAATGTCCAAGAAGGTTTTTTAAATATGTGTTTAAAAGTACTTTCCTTAAAAAAAAAATTCTAAAGAAAAGGTCAAATAGCAGGAAGCTGTGGTTTGCCAAGAGTAAATAAATTTTACACACACACGAGTTTCCATTTTGAGTCCAAACTCCAAACCTGTTATCTTCGTGTTGTGTCTAAAGAAATGTTAGCAAAACAAATTCTAGTCTCCAAAGTAAGCAGAAAAGTGTCAGGTGAACACAACTGAAAATAACTAACAAAGCATGACACCCACAGCCACAGTTGCAAACACCTACCGGCTGATTTGTTAATAGACATTGGCTCTAGAGTATGGGATCAGAAGGAGTACTTAGGTTGTTGGATTGTTGAATGAGCTTGGGTCAAGTTTTTATTTTCGTAGGGTCCCACTTTCCCACATAAGACTGTGTAGTTAACAAGACCTGCCCTACTCATTTCAAGGTGTTGAAGATAGGGTCAAGGAGTGTGTAGGACAGAAAAGCCTCTTGAAAAATATAAAGTGCTATGTTCTTGCATTGTATCTCAAGAGCAGTAATAAAAATGTGTAATCATTGCTGGAACACAAAGTATTTTGCAAAAATGTTGGACTTTTGTTGATTACAATGGAATACTCTTAGGAGGGAAGAAAAAACATTTGAGTTCAGGTTTTTGGCTTTTTTTTTTTTTTTTGAAAAAAAAAAACATCCATTTTATAATGCTATGGCACTCTGATCCCCCTTATTTTTTTGATCCAGAGGCATGCAAGAACAAGTTTTGAATTTTTAAATTATAGAGTTGCAGTAAATACCTATTAAATATATTCCCAATGTGCTAGTCCCTTTAATGTACATTGTTTTTTTTTTTAATCCTCTCTTAATCCTGTGAAATAGATAGCATGATCTGTAATTCACAGGTGAGGAAATGGAAGGAAACTAGTTGAAGGTCACATAGTTAAGTGGGCAAAACAACACCCCAACAAGCGTAGCCTTTAGATTACAGATATTTTATTTCCATTAATGAAGTGGTTTCCAACTTCTCAAAAGTTAAGGAAAAAAATTCCCAGTTTAAAAAAAAAATAGTATTACTCTTCCTGTAAGCACAGAGGTAATTTAAAAAAATAAAACAACTATCTTTAATGCTTTCCTGACTCAACCTTTACTTCCCTTGGACAAGCCGCTATTTACAATACATCTTCAGTGTTAAGTACAACATTTAAGCATTCAGCATTGCCATTGCTGTGATTTGATTAACAAGGAGAATTCTAGTGCTTCTGTACTGTTGGGGTAAGGTAATGACCCGAGCAGACATACGCCTTGCTAATCCTCTTCAGTTCTATAATGTCATTTTTCTGTGTATTTCTTAAAAACCACATCAACAGAGCAGATGGCCCACCTCAAATATTTTCATGACGTTTTAGGGGACCGAAACCTGGTAATCAGCCTCTTATGTTTGCTGCATGGTTGCCATGTTTGTGTGTCTGCAACTTACGCATGGCTTTGGGCTTCTACAATTCATGAGGGTTTTTTTTTGAAAACACAGCCCTGGGTCAGTTAGCTTTGCCAGCGTAGTGGACTACCTCACAACCTAACAGCCTAAAACAACATTTGTTTAGTGAATGACTCCGTGCATCAGCTGAATGACTCTTCTGATTTGGGCTGGCTTGGCCCATCTCCGCGGGGACACGTCCTGGGTTTGCAGTCAGCGGGCCGCCCAGCGGAGCCTGGATGGTCTGGGAGGGCTTCACCGAGCTGCATGGTGGTGAGCATGGGTGGTTCAGAGCCATAGGAGGGACCGGACTGTGGGCTTCTTCCCATAGTGGTCTCAGGTTCCAATAGAGGAAGCGGAAAGCCTGCAGCCTTCACCCTGACACCTGTGCACTCTCACCTCTGCTGTGTTTTATTGGCCAAAGCAAGTACCAGTATAACCCAGGTTTGAGGGTGAAGGGAATAGACTCCACCCCTGCACAGAAGGAGCTATAAAATAAGTAGCAATTCCTACTCCTTCTCCCATTTCTCACCTGCTTCCCAATGTTCTTTGTTATATTATTTTCTATATTATTTGCTATAATCTTACTCACAATTCTGCCGCTTGATTCTGAGTTACCAATTCAGGTGCCTACTAGCAAGGGAGAAAAGAAATCTTTGAATTTGTTCTTTTTTTGAAACCCCAGGTAATTGACAACTGAGTTCTAGCTCAATGTCTCCAGCGATGTAGTTAAGCTGTTTCTGCCTTTGGGAGGTTAGAGAAAGCTGAGATGGAAAGAAATAATTGGCTTCTGTTCCTTGTGTGCACGCAGGGCTTGGCTCCCTCCTCACCACTCACGCCCTCTGTCTAGCCTCTCTGAGGCACACCTCACCGAACACACCCTGTACGGGCTTTCTTAATATAATCAGCTCATGTAAAATACACATATAATTCCAACTTCAGATTGAAGGCAGTGTTCCATCCAAAGTATTTTTGGAATAACATCCATTATTGTTTCATACACCATTAGAGGAATTATTTAGAAACGGAAATCTGATCTTCCCGTATTGTCACACTTCTCTAGGAAGCTTTGTGGCTTATCATGAGTTTATTTCACGTAACACAAGTGCAAATGGCATAAAGTGCACTCTAGGAATCAAAAGGTATTCATGTTTCCAAGTTTAGTTTAATTATTATTGTTGAAATAAATAATTATTATTATCGATGTCAATGCCCAGTTAGGTATATTGTATTAGCAAGCACTTTACTGGAACCTTCAACTAAGACTTTGTGGCAGGGAGTGGAAATCTCATTTGTAGAAATGCTTTTAAATAATAAAAAAAAATGATCAACTTTATTTAAAAAGGGGCAAAAGAGGGGCGCCTGGGTGGCGCAGTCGGTTAAGCGTCCGACTTCAGCCAGGTCACGATCTCGCGGTCCGTGAGTTCGAGCCCCGTGTCGGGCTCTGGGCTGATGGCTCAGAGCCTGGAGCCTGTTTCCGATTCTGTGTCTCCCTCTCTCTCTGCCCCTCCCCCGTTCATGCTCTGTCTCTCTCTGTCCCAAAAATAAATAAACGTTGGAAAAAAAAAAAGGGGGGGGCAAAAGGTTTGAAGACACTTTACAAAAGAATATGCATAATTTTTTAAATGTTTCTTTATTTTTGAGAGAGAGAGACAGAGACAGAGACAGAGCATGAGCAGTGGAGGGGCAGAGAGAGAGGGAGACACAGAATCCAAAGCAGGCCCCAAACTCCGAGCTGTCAGCACAGAGCCCCATGTGGGGCTCGCACTCACAAGCTGTGAGATCATGGTCTGAGCGGAAGTTGAACGTTCCACTGACTCAGTCACCCAGGTGCCCCAAAGAGAATATATATAAATAGCCAAAAGAAGCATGAAATTGTGCTCATCATGGTAGGAATTCCATGCGCTTGAGTTCATTGCCACCTTTCATTTGTTGTAAAAGAAGAAGTTCCTTATTATATTCAACACTGTAGAATATCATGATGGTGAATAAAGCTTCTGTGAGCCCATAGATCGTGGTTTGGGCAAATGCACTGCAAACATGGAAGGCAAAAAACCCGTATTCAGAGTAGGTATTCAAATGAGAACTAAGTATTGCCCTTTTCACAATGGAAGCAGATCAACAGCATCAACATGCCATCAGGTACCTGACTAATGCCCCTGGGGAGTGGAGCCACCAGTAACTTAACGTTATCGTTGTTGCTGTCGGCAAATTGTATGTATAACTTTCATTCGTCTACCATAAATACATTGTCTTTGCACCCTTTGGGGCAGACAGAGAAGCCCTGGGAAAGAGGTTGACTGAAGTCTACGGAACAAGTTCCCTTGTTCTCCTGATTACCATAATGTTACTCATGTCTGTTGAGTACTCACCTGGAGCACAAATACCTTTACAATCTGTGTTTGTTCAGAAAAGCCTGTCAAATACCTCTTTTCCAAACCTCCTTACCACCCTTTTGCTAATCATCTTCTTTCTGAGTCCTTGAAGATCCAGGCAAACTATTAACCACTACCCATGAATCAATGTAGACCGGAATCTCTGGCTTCTTCTTCCAGGAAAGTTGACCTACCATATGTACTGTTCAAAGTTCCAATTATTGGGAGGATCCTTCTTTACCACTGTCCTTCAAGTAGAATGCTGCAGACATCTACACTCAACCGATGAGAGCATATTGTTAGAAGACAATTCTCTATGGGTCTCTTGCATTTCTGTACATCTTATGAGCAGATGCGTTTGATGGCCTTTGTTTTAGACTACCTTTTAAAGTATGTTTGTATAGTAAACAACCTTGGGAGATAGAGATAGTGTCTATCCACAACAGAGGTCATGTTTGTTTACTGTCAATAATGGTGAAGGTTCTGAGATTTTATCCACTGAAAAGCCAACAAGTTCATCTCCCATGGTTTCAAGTAAAACAGAGCTGCTCCTGGGCCTGGACAACTACATGTTGAACATACCATTTCCACCTTCATTAGTCACAAAGTCCAAGTTAACCTACCCCTACAGAGGGAGAGCAGCTCCTCGCCAGGAAGGCAGACAGACTTACTTTCTGTTTTGTGCAGAGTGGAACCTGCTTATAGCTCAACCCTCAGGCTGGAGGGTCACGAGGTCTCCACGAGTGAGCTAATAACTACTTTTCAAAAGGGATGTATGGAAGCTAAATCAAGGCAATGAGTCCAAAATCCCAAGAGGTGTCTCCAAGTAGAGGCTGCCTCCCTTTACCAGGTGGTAAGATCATCAGTCACAGAGACTTGTAGCTTACCGGGATCATTAGGGGCCCCAAAGGTAAAGAGCATGCCGCAGCTTGCTGGATAACTTCCTCTGTAGTCTGTTGGTTTGGCTGCCACTCAATGCACGCTGATTTGGGGGTTGGCAGATATAAAGGACTAAGCAGAATGCCCATGTGAGACACATATTATCCAAACACCTCAACAATCCAACAATGTGCTGGGCCTCCTTTTGGTGCTGGAGAGACTGAAGGTACAACAGTTTTTCCTTGATGGCCAGAGGGATTGAGCATTGTGAATTAGTCTACATGTTTCCTCCAAGAAACAACTTGGCAAGAAGGACTCTGGATTTTGTTGGGGTTTACGAACTGCGTCAGCCGGTTGAGGTGTAATAACACCAGAATCAGGGTAGCTGCCACTGAGGCTTTTCAACCAACATCAGAGGTTAGAGGCACTCACGCTAAATCCTGGCCCCTTATTGGTGGGAAAAGGTGGGGCAGAGAGGGGCGGGCTTTTGTCCCACTAGCACTTCTCTACAGTCCCTCTTCATGATTGACAGAATCCCTTCCGGCACTTATGGGACGCATCAACACAGCAATTGCTACTGTACCTTGAGATGTAGAAACACCGTCAAGAGTATATTGAATGAGGGGTGCCTGGGGGGCTCAGTCGGTTGGCCGTCCGACTTCAGCTCAGGTCATGGTCCCCCAGTCTGTGGGTTTGAGCCCCACATCAGGGTCTGTGCCAACAGCTTGGAGCCTGGAGCCTGTTTTGGATTCTGTCTCCCTCTCTCTGCCCCTCCCCACTCATGTTCTGTCTCTCTCCCTCTCAAAAATGAATAAATAAAGCCCAAGATGAACGAGCCCAAAAGGGGTCACTCACAACATCCTTTCCCTTCCCAACGTTTTCCTGTACACTTGGATGGTTGCGAATGACCTTCAGTCCCTTTTGGAAACTGAGTCTTCAGCCTTATCTCTAATCGTTCTCTTAAACTACTTGAGACTGGAAAGAGGAGAGGGAAGATCAGAGGGAAGATCAGGAGAGGGAAGTACAGAGGGAGAGCAGCTCCTCGCCAGGAAGGCAGACAGACTTACTTTCTGTTTTGTGCAGAGTGGAACCTGCTTATAGCTCAACCAAATGAACTGCTGATGTTTCTGATCCACTTAAAGCTCTCTATTCTCATCGCCGACACCAATCCCTTCTACCCTGAAGACCCCTTAACTCAGCAGCTCTAGTCACATTGCCTTTTGTCTGGAGTCTCAGGACTTGCTGACCCAACGTCATGATAAATACCCCTTCCTTCCCTGCTTAAAAGAGAGCAGGCAAAACCCAAAAGCACCATTCAAGAGACTTCTTTCAATTCTTTTCCTCAGCCCCTGAACATTCATCAATAGGTAGCATATTAGAGGACCCTTATTCCATATCCCTCCTATCACTTGGTTGAGAGCATTTGCTACTGGATCATAGTAAGGCTCTGCATACTCCTTAACCCGGCCTACAAAGCCCTCATTCTTTCTCTTCCAGAAACCCATGCCTCGGTCAGTATCCCATCTCCAAAAACTTCAGAAACTGTGAAGGGTCTGAGATTATATTATACTTGCAAGGTAAGAAATTAGCCTGCCATGGTTTCATGGGTACTGGCAGAAAACATGAGACTCCTGGACATTTATTAGCAAGTGGCCTGAGCTTCATGTCTGCATCAATCATTCTTGGCCCTCGGTTCCACTGGGCATCAAGAAGCAGCTCAGGTAGACTCTGCACATGCATTGAATTTATACCCTAGCAAAGGAACTCCAATATTGTTAGGGAACCCAAATATTTTATAATGGGATGCAAACAAACTTTCCTGAACTTTGCCCTGGAGGGAGACACGACTATTTTACCTGACCCTGTTGGGAGACATTGCTTTCATATTTCTGAATACCTTGCCCTCGGCGTCGCTGACATCACTAGGTCTTGTGAAACACAACACCCTTATGAATTATAGACACAGTGACAGAAACGTTTTTAGGGCAACATGGGCATATTACGGGGCCTCCTTCGATTTTGGCCCACTCAAATCTTGCAGCCTTTTGGGCTCTTCAATCGATGGAACACAGCACATACCCAAATTAGGTGTATGTGGCCTCAAAATCCAAAGGGCCCACTCGTCCTTTTGCTTCCTTCTTAGTACCAGAAGGGCCAGATGCAACAACTTGCTATTTACCTTGGAAGAGTTATCTTGATATTTCCCAGACTTCTGGATTCCTAGAAATCAAGGCTGGCAGACCTACACATTTTTATGGAACTTTTTTCCCCATCCTCAAGCAAACATACATTTTACCCAGAACTATGTTTTCTTCCTGCTGTTGAGGTCCAATTAACAGGATATCACCCATGTACTGGGTCAGTGTGAAGTCCTGAGAGGTGACTGCAATATAGGGCTAGAGAGTTGATGTTGTTGGAACTTGGACTGTGTAAGTATATTGCCGATTGTGTCAGGTGAAAGAAAACTCTTTCTGATGATCTTTACTAAGAGGCATAGGGAAAAAAGAACATTTGCCAGATCAAAACCTCCATACGAGTTGCCTGAAGATGTGTTGATTTGCTTTAGAATAGCGGTTATCAATGGAGTGATGTGGGGGAGGTTTGCCACCCAGAAGACAGTGGCAATGTCTGGAGACATTTTTGGTTATCACAACTGCGGGGAGGGGTGCTACTAGTAACTGGTGGGTAAAGGACAAGGATGCTGCTAAACATGCTGCCATGCCCAGGACAAGACCCACAACAAAGTATTATCTCATCTAAAATCTTAACAATGCCATGCTTGAGAAATCCTGATCTTGAGTAAAATTGGAACAGAGCTGTAGTTGGAATTCGTGGCTGGTTGAGTTTATAATAATCTATTGTCATCTTCCAAGATTCAGCTGTGTTCTGAACAGGCCAAATGGGTGGCTGAATGAGATTATGGTTATAATGACCCCTCCCCCCTGAAACTTTCAAGTCCTTAATGGTGGCGCATACCTATGCAATGTCTCCAGAAATGTATTATTTCTTCTGGTTTATTATTTACCTAGATAAAGGAAGTTCTAGATGCTTCCCCTTGGCCTTGCCTACAATAATAGTCATCACTCCAGAGATCAAAGAACCCAAATGAGAATTTTGTCAGTTTTGGACCGTACCTATTCCAATTTACTTTACAAACAGAAAATGACAACAGAAGGACTCAGCAACCCATTGGACAATTTGTTAAATACAACCTTTATATTGAAGAAAGGCAATACCAGAATGGATTTATAATGTAAGGCCTGTTTGTTGATCCCCTAAGTGTGTCACCTGGGAGGTCCAGAGGGCATTCCCTCTAACAAGGCTATGAGAAATATATTCATATGGAGTGCCTCGACATCCTTGAATACCTCTGTGGTTTCTATTTTCTATGGTCCATAAATGACAGAAGGAGTACCCGTTCTCAAACTAGTCTTCTTTTTTTTTTTAAATTTTTTTTCAATGTTTATTTATTTTTGAGAGGTAGAGAGAGACAGAGCATGAGCAGGGGAGGGGCAGAGAGAGAGGGAGACACAGAATCCGAAGCAAGCTCCAGGCTCTGAGCTGTCAGCACAGAGCCCGATGTGGGGCTCAAACCCACAAACTGTGAGATCATGATCTGAGCCAAAGTCGGATGCTCAACCAACTGAGCCACCCAGGTGTCCCTCAAACTAGTCTTCTAAATTCAGTGGGGATTAAGGAGTTCTAGGGAAATCTCTGAAATTGACACAAGCCCAAATTACATTTCCTCAATTTGCATGTGATTATTAACAGAACAGAGCTTCAACATTATCTGAGCTTTCTGTCTCTACCTCGGCAGAATTCATTCTCTCCACTTACTTTTCACTCAGTCAGGCTTTCTTCTCTACCCTTTGCTAAAACAGCTCTTCTCAAGGACATCCCTAACTCATACTTTGGTAAAGTTAATAAAAAATTATTCAACCTATCGAGCACTTCAATCCACAAAAATCTCATTAATCTCATTAATGTTTTCATTACCCATCAGAATCTTTTTTTTTTTAACGTTTATTTATTACTGAGAGACAGAGAGACACAGAGCGTGAGCAGGGGAGGGGTAGAGAGAGGTGGAGTCCGAAGCAGGCTCCGGGCTCTGAGCAATCAGCACAGAGCCCAACATGGGGCTCGAACTCACAAACTGTGAGATCATGACCTGAGCCAAAGTCAGTCAGCCAACCAACTGAACCACCCAGGCGCCCCTCATTAGCCATCAGGATCTTGATGGTTTTATCTCCTTCCTTATTAAACGTGTTCTAAAAGTATAACCATGGTCTTACAGAAACTCTTTTTCTCCCTAGTTCCCATCAATACACTAAGGTAGCAGAACCCAAACCTATCTACAGCCACTGTCCTCTTACTCAGCCTCTGATCTGAGTAGGTAAATATTGACCCCCAAAATCACATTTACTGCATTACTTCAAATTTGTGAGCACAATTATCAAATGGAATTGCAGTAAATTTCCCATACTCATCATATTTAAATCTCTGCAATGTTATAGGCACTGTCAGCCCCTCCCTCCTTGAAATACATTCTTCTCTAAGCATAGCCCAAGACTTGTATCTTCAGTTGGTTACTCAGTCTCCTCACTTGAACGTATAAAAGATATCTCAGGGCCTCCTGGGTGGCTCAGTCCATTAAGCATCTGGCCTCCTGGTTTAGGCTCAGGTCACGATCTTACAGTTCATGAGACTGAGCTCTGTGCCAGGCTCTGTGCTGACAGTGTGGAGCCTGCTTGGGATTCTCTCTCTCCCCTCTCTCTCTCTCATTCTCTCTGCTCCTCCTCTGTTCTCTCTCCCCTCTCACAAAATAAATAAATAAACTAAAAAATAAAAAATATTAAAAAATAAATGAAAGATATCTCAGACTTAATTAAAAAAAAAGGAGCCATTATTTCCACTCCCACTCAAATCTTCCTGGGCTCTTTAATGCCCATATTGATAAATAACACTACCATCACACTACTCTGGCTCTTTTCGTTCTCAATCATCCAATATCTCATCATCTCAAAAACTTATTTTGTTCCATCTCTAAAACATATTCAAAATCTAGTCACCTTTCATGTCCCTCCTGCCCGAGGCTAAAAAAACGTTCTCTGTTGCCAGGACTTCTGCAGTAGGCTCTTAACACAGGCGCTGAAGGCTAACAAATCAATGAATGATAAAGAGTATTATTGACTGTTGTCAGATTCACTTACCCATCCCCTGTCTGGTACTATATGTGTGTTATCTTTAATATCTTATCAAATATAGAATCATATGACCTAACAAAGTTAGGTGCAACTATCTATTTATATATTTATTTAGGACATTGGGAGTGACTAAATTTTTGTTTTTACTTAAAAAAAAACTTTTTTTTAACGTTTATTCACTTTTTTGAGAGACAGAGCGCAAGTCAGGGAGGGGCAGAGAGAGAGAGGGAGATACAGAATCTGAAGGAGGCGCCAGGCTCTGAACTGTCAGCACAGAGCCCGACGTGGGGCTCAAACCCATAAACCGCTAGATCGTGACCTGAGCCAAAGTTGGACACTTAACCAACTGAGCCACCCAGGCATCCCGGGAGTGACATTAAAGATAGCTTGAACTATGGCCTGGTCTCTCAGATTATGTTGCCAAGCTCCGAATATTGAAGAAATACTTTCGGGGCCACAGGGCTAATTAGTCCTAGTGCCCAACTAGAGACCACATATCAGAACTCGCAGCTAAGTGCTCTTCCTAATGCTTGAAAAAGTGATGTTTCGGGACACCTGGGTTGCTCAGTCAGCTAAGCATCTGACTTCGGCTCAGGTCACGATCTTGCAGTTCCTGAGTTCGGGCCCCACGTCAGGATTCTGTGCTGACAACATGGAGCCTAGAACCTGCTTCAGATTCTGTCTCTCTCTCTCTCTCTCTCTGTCTCTCTGCCCCTCCCCCTGCTCTCTCTCTCTCTCTCTCTCTCAAAAGTAAATAAATATGAAAAAAAAATTTTTAAGTGATGTTTCTCCATATGTATGCATGTGCATGACCTTGTGATCATGCTATATTCCTTTTCTAACCATTCTGGACTAATTGTTATGGCTCTCTGGTGCTGTGTTGTGCCTGGAAGGGGTATAAGATAAAACAAACACTGTATGTATAACTTGACATTAACTTCCCTGGTTAATTGCATTCTCCCCTCTCAGTATACCCAGAGGTATCCTCTGAGCTGTTAGAACTTTGTGTAAATAAAGACATCCTTACCACGTAGGAAACCTCCAGAATGCCTTACTCAGGGAATGGAGTTCCAAACAGCCCAAGAACCCTTCCTTTAGTAAGGAAGACACTCCCCAAATGGTAGGCAGTATGTTTAGAAAGCATTTCATTTGGGTCCTTGTAGCTAACTCTGGGCCCCTTCCTTATCTGTGTGAAGTGTCTGGCTGTCTGCTTATTTTATCCCAGCATATGGGCTAAATTACACCTTCCTTTAGATACATAATTTAAATCACCTTTCCTGCCCAGCAGCCTGTCAGGATTCAGCCACCTGTAGGGGCCTAAAGAGATTACATGTTGAAAATACTGAGCGCTATGCCAATCCCAACTTCTGCTCTTGAGCCTGAGGCTAGGTAATTCCACAAGTCAACATTTCAACAAACATTTATTGACTATTTGAAAAGTACTATGTAAGTGACTCAGGGGGAAACAGAGATGAATTTTTACCTACGTCCTCTAGAGGTTCACCATCTGGAGAACATACATGAGTTTGACACAACGTGAGGCTGTGATTCAAGCCATGGTAGAAGCCCAGTTTAAGGGAGGGAATTTGGATAAGGTCCTGAAAGATCCATGGTATGTCAAATGTGATCATGGAGCCCGGAGAGCTGCAGGGCGTTAGGGCAATGGAAGAACTACCAATGTGATTGAAGCTTTGCATGTGTATTCGGGGTTACAAGGCTGGAAACGTTACTAGGAAACAAATCATGAAGTGCTTTGAACTTTAGCATTTAGATTGTGGTTCATGTTCTGATTGCAGTTGTGACTCATACAAGTTTTGAGCAGGAGTATGATACCACCAGCCCTGCATTTTATGAAAACAGGGTGTGTAAGGGGCACGACTGAGAGTAGAGTTGGCCTGGAGATAAGAATGCTAACCAGCTGGAAAAGAGAAGATCTGTTGTTGTTTGCCTTCAGCAGAACACCATGCACTCATGACCTTTTCCTTTAAAGACAGTTCCTCAGGTTTCCTTTGGGGGAACAACAATTCTTCCAGCTAATGCACCTTAAGTGGTGTTGACTCCATTTTTGCTTCCAAGGTAGGGCATGTGACTTAGGTAGCTTCAATCAAAGCAGTGTCTTCCCCTAATTGAAATGATTGGTTTCATAATGCGTGTTTTGGGGTCTCTAAAAGAAAAACAGAAGATTATTCCTATTGGGATTGCATTTGGAAGGTAGAGTTGACTGTCACACATTACCTGCTCAGTGATCATGTGTTTCATAAATGAAGACAACCATTTGCCATGAGGAAAGAAAACCTGAGAACAGAGCCTAAACTGGGATGAAGCAAGAGAAACTGGAACCTGACGACACTGTTTGAGCCCTGAATCAAGCCTCCTTAGAGCTATTTCTACTCTAAGACTTTAGTTAATGAAAGACACATAACCAATGAAGGAGGATGCAATAAAACCCCGAGAAAGGCTCAGGGATCTAGCTTCAAACAGAGGCCCACCTGTATCAGTCAGCTATTGACATGATAATTCTTTGTAACAAACCATCCCGAGAATCAATGGCTTCAAATAATAACAAATAAAATAAATTATAATCATAATAATAGTTAATAAATAAACATTATTTAAAATAGCAATTATTATTTTAATTATCTTGTTCACATGTCTATAAGTGGCTGAAGGATAGTTGAAATAGACTGAAATCAGTGGTGCAACTTTGCTTCGGTCTGTGCGTTTGACTTCCTCAACTCCTCGGTGTAGATTTGACTCAGATCTGCTCCATATTTGTTTATAATGGAGTCTGTAATCAGGCAATAGCTATAAAGGGCAGGTTTTTATAATGATGGTGTAAATGTAAGATGACAAGCCCAAACATACAAGTACAGTTCGAGCCTCTGCTGCTGAGTTCCTTTTGGCCAGGAGCAAGCCACATGGCTGAGCTCTAAGTCATGCTTTAGGGAAGCACACTCCACCTATATGAGGTTAAAGCAAAACTCACACAGCCAAGCCCAACATCAATGGAAGAGGTAAGTAGACTTAAGGTAAGAATGTGAGAAGGGGAGTAAATATTTTTTAACAAGAATGTATTCTGATATAACTATTCTCACTAAGCAGATAGGAATTTATCAAGGACTGGAAAATAGCTCATAGGATGGAGAGAAATTCTTTCCAGAGGCCAGTACAGGACAAGACCTACAGGATCAAGACTACTGCTTCAGTCTTGATCACAAAATGATATCCTCAAGTGGGCATATTAAAATCCAAGTACAGTGGGATATACAACCAAGTGCTGATATCTATTAGAAGACGGGAAATAGTGAGCTATAATTATACACAAGAATATTTGTTCACTGTGAAAGACAGGAACCAAGTACTGAAACCTGTTGGGATGTTACATCTAAGCACAGTTAGAGAAGCCAATCAAGAAGAGAAAGAAACAGTGCAAAACTTGGAAAATGGAAAGAAGCCATATGCGACCCCAGCTATGTGGGAAATTGGCTCTTCTAAAATGCAAGGTTAAAAAGACTTTCATCTTCATGGTTAGCCATAGGGAAATCTGCAGCATCATAGGAGTAAGCACTGTGGAGCAGTGGGGTTGTCTCCAGAAGAGTCTTGAGACGTTGTTGGGTTTCCACAGGTCGTGTTTGCACCTGGGTAAAAGAGTGATGGGTATAAAATTCTGGAGTCACAATCTGCTTCCTCTAATCCTCTGTAGATGGTGTTCTATCATCTTTAACATTCAGGGTTGCCGGGAACAATTATAAGCCCAGCTTCCTGTTTGTTTCCTTTTTAGATAAGTCACTCTTTCAAAGTGACTGGGTAGCTAGGTGTTCACAGGATTCTTTTTGCATTGAAGAGTATTTCTATGGAAACACGCGGAATGGTGCCACAACCTGGAATTCAAATAGTTTACTTTTTAAGGAAATTTGTATTTTTCATACAGTCAATATAGCTTGGCTCTGTATGGGTGGGAAACGTATGATATTTTAAAATTCATTTGGGAATGTGAAATTGCTTGTGTATTGCCAGGTGATCTCCATATCATTTCTCTTGCTCTCCCTCATGATCCTAATGATTTGTTTTTACTCCTATATTGTTAATAAAAGAGATTTCTATGGGGTTTGTCTTCTAGTTGCAGAGCAGATTTCATCAGAGAGACTGGGTGAAGGGTTGAGATATTTTACCTCGGGTAAAACAAATGACTATTTCATCTACTGGAATGTTTGCCCAAATGGTACTTAACTGTGAAATAAATTTTTACTCTACACTAGAGCGTATTAAGCCTGTACCAACAGATAAATTAACCCTTTACTCTTTTCTCCCTTCGGATAGTTGTCTGGTGCTTTATTCAATGCTATTACAGGAGGTATGAACCCATCTATCTCACTTCCTTCTGGTAACATGCCAAACTTCTAGAGAGAACAAAAAAATGTGGGTGTAGTTAGCCTGAAGCCTACAACCCAAGACCGATCCCTTCTCTCTAACCCCGATCCTCATACACAGTCCCCTTTTGGTTTGAGGCCCACTTTACTGTTGCAAATTCAACCACAGATCACAAATCCAAATCTTTAAGGAGCAGCTATGGGGTGCCAAGCACTATATTAGGCACTGAGGACATAAGGGTTAATTAGAAAGGCACAGTCCCTTAGCATAATACCCTCTAGGCCCATCCTTATTGTCGTGTATGGCAAGAATTCATTCTCTTTTATAGCTGGGTAATAGTCTATTGTGTTTCTATACCACGTCTTTATCCACCCACGTATAGATGCTAAGTGAAATCAGCCAAAGAGAGAAAGATAAATACCAAAGGATTTTACTTATATCTGAAATATAAAAAATGAAACAAATGAAACAAACAAACAGACTAATAAATACAGAGAACCAGAGGGGCAGAGGGTGGAGAAATGGATGAAGTAGGTGACGGCAATTTAAGAGGTATAAAATTCCAATCACAAAATAAATAAGTCATGGGGATGTAAAGCACAGAATAGAAAATGCAGTCAATAATATCGTAATCATTTTGCACGGTGACAGATGGTCACCATTTATCATGGTGAATATTGCGAATGCATAGAATTGTCAAGTCACTATGTTGTGTACCTGCAAGTAGTATAATATTGTATGTCAACTATATATCAATTAAAAATAGACACGTTAATGAATCAATTACAAAAGAAAGACATAGTCCCTGTAACACCTGAAGCTTTCTTCATTCTATACAAAATTAAAGTGGAGTAGAGGGAATCACTTTCACAGTGTAGCCAGAGGAGGTATCTCTGAAGAGATGACATTTATGGTTACATCAGCCAGACAAGCTAAAACCGGTGGCCTCTGTGATGTTTCCTTTTTACAGTTAGAAATTGTAGTGGCTGAATGGCGGGATTGACGGTGATGGTCGGTTTCCAGATTACGGTTGTGGTAGACATTACCCCGTTAGTACTGATGCTCGTGGAGAGAAATGGTGACTTCCTAAGGGTCCTGGCTGGAAAGATATGAATGGCAATGTAGGGGCGAGGACTGATAGAAAATAGGATTACTTAAAGCACTAAAACATCTCATTCCCAACACTTTTATATTCTCTCATTTAAAAAACTTTCTGCGTTGATTGGGCCACAGAGGTAGGTGACTCTAAGGTCTTTTCCAAGCCTAAAATTCTGTGATTCTATGTAATGAAAAGAAATGGTACGTGGGTCAGAGGAAGCAATGAGGACCAACCCTCGACATTTCATCGTACACCTTGGACAACACGGATTGCATAGTTGCAGTGTAAAAGCACATTTATTCCTAGTTCATATATTTCACGTGGACTATTTGAAATTTCTAACAACATCATGGGATCAATATGATTATCTGTGTAATGTTGATGAGAAAATGAAGACTCAAGGGAAAAGTCACTTAGTCAAAATTTGCCTCTGGGTGCACCTCTCCTCCTGTGATACCCATACAGCCGTCTGATGTCACCACCTACATGTGAGCCATGTCATTTGTGGGCCTTTGATAGGTCTGATTCATGCAGTTAAGCAAATTAAATAGATAATCAAGGAAAAACCCATGGACTTAGCTGCCACTTATTGCCTGACAAAGGAAAGAAATTCAAACAGTTTTGCAGACACCTACATTTCCCTAGGAACTAAGTTCAAGAAAATATGGATTCCTTCTTAAGGGATGCCAAATGACAGTAACTTTAAACTCCACATTTGCAGGGACACCTGGGTGGCTCAGTCGGTTAAGCGTCCGACTATGGCTCAGGCCATGATCTCGCAGTTTGTGAGATTGAGCCCTGCCTAGGTCTCTGTGCTGACAGCTCAGAGCCTGGAGCCTGCCTCAGATTCTGTGTCTCCCCTTCTCTCTGCCCCTCCCCTGCTTGTGCTCTCTCTTTCTCTGTCTCTTAATAATAAATAAATGTTAAAAAAAATTAAACTGCAGATTTGCAAAGTATGCGGAAAAACTGATCAAATGCTTGATTCTCAGTTGGTCACTTTCACGGGCTGAGCACATAATTACTTAATTTTTACGCATTACCAACATTTACTGAGGAGTCTAAGAAGATATGATCTACACACTTCCCTTTAATGATTTATGGAATCATTTATGGAATGGTACTTGGGATATCTGGAAAATAACCCCCTAAACATCAGGTTTATTATGTGAGCAATTGCAGAAGTTGATTGATTCTCTCATGATGGAATTTTCTAGCATGTATTTATAGTGTCTGTGGTTAAAGAATACTCTATGCTTTAAACATCATAGGTAGTGGAGGAAAGTTTCCATGGCTCTTAAATTATAGGTACTTTGGGGCGCCTGGGTGGCGCAGTCGGTTAAGCGTCCGACTTCAGCCAGGTCACGATCTTGCGGTCCGTGAGTTCGAGCCCCGCGTCGGGCTCTGGGCTGATGGCTCAGAGCCTGGAGCCTGTTTCCGATTCTGTGTCTCCCTCTCTCTCTGCCCCTCCCCCGTTCATGCTCTGTCTCTCTCTGTCCCAAAAATAAATAAACGTTGAAAAAAAAAAATTATAGGTACTTGGAGTATGATCTCATTACCCAGAGGCCCACCCAACCCACATCAGCAGCAGTATGAGCACCTGAAGGAATTTGTTAACCAGTTGAAATTTAGAATCACAAAGTCAAACATTGTATTAGGAGATCTCAATTCATGACAACATTATTCCTCTTTCACGTGGGAAATCCGATGCCAAAAGCAGAAACTAAAAGTCAAAATTGCCATTTTCTCTCACAAAATGAAAAGGGAGTTTTAACTAGTCTATACCACTTGCAAAGACACCACAGACAAAATACTCCTTAAATGGTACATTAACTTTGGCAGTCTTAACATTTCTATTTCAAATTAAGCGTCTGTATGGGGCAATCCTCTTCCTAAGTTGAAATGTTTTCTTACATTTTTTAATGTTTATTTATTTTTGAGAGAGAGACAGAGCATGAGCAGGGGAGGGGCAGAGAGAGAGGGAGACATAGAATCCAAAGCAGGCTCCAGGCTCCGAGCTGTCAGCACAGAGCCCGATGTGGGGCTCGAACCTGTGAACCGCGAGATCATGACCTGAGCCAAAGTTGGACGCTTAACTGACTGAGCCACCCAGGCGCCCCTGTTAAAATGTTTTCTAAACATTAAGTGTGATTATATTAACTTGACATTTTTCTCAGCAATGTGTTTAGCATACATACAAGTGAGAGAATTTTTTAAAGTCAATTCACATAAGTTATATAACTAATAACATTTTCCCGGCATTTAGCATGTCTGGAGAACACCAGCGCCAAAATTCTTTGTCTACTGAATAATAAATAAAGCTCACCCCATTGTAGCAACCACACATTTTGACTCCTCTTTGTTTATACTGAATTAGATTTCCTCTCTTATAGTTAGGGGTCTTTTCCCCCTTCCAATGGCCCAATCTTGACTGTAGAACTTGTTTGGATCATTTGACTGTCAGGCTACTCCCAAATTTCCAACTTTCTGAATCAAAATTACATTTTATAAAAATTCTCAGAAATATGTGTCCCTCTCAGATACCTCCTCTTGCGCACGAAAAGAGACAGGCTTTGCCTAGTGCTCGATTTACACAGAAATGAGCCAAGTTTAGACTCAATGGCGCCATCTATTGGAGTTTCCTTGTACACTATCTCGTGCTGGTGTGGTTTCTTTCGTAGGGCAAGACATGACTGGTGATAGTCCATTGGCTGCAATGGTGCAAATTTCTGCTCTCCAGATTGGAAACAGAGAGATGAAAACGAGACATGTAAATATTAAAGAAGCCATTTGTAAGCTTTAAGATAAAAGGGGGACATACAAGAATTCTGCTTCTGTGCCCTCAGCTATCGACCGAATGTTTGGGTCCCCTCAAAATTCCTATGTTGAAATCCAACCCCCAGTGTGATGGTGTCTGGAGATCGGGCCTTTGGGAGGTGGTTAGGTCATGACGGTGGAGCCCTCATAGATGGGATTAGTGCCCTAAAAAGAGGTTCCGGAGGGATCCGCGGCTGCCTTCATTTAGGTGAGGATATAATGAGAAGTCTGCAGCCTGGAAGAGGGCCCTCACCGGACCACGCCGGCACCCTGATCTCAGACTTCCGGACTCCAGAACTGTGAGAAATAAACGTCTACTCTTTATAGCCCCCCAGCCTGTGGCGTTTTGTATAGTAGACCTAATGGACGAAGACTAGGATCTCTCCAGGATGGACATGTCACCAGCCTTTCTCATCACCTCTTCATGTATGTTGCAGAAACTGAATCCCACATGAGTGCAACTTAGAGGGGCTCCTTCTTATGCCAATACCCCGCTAACAAGACAGAGGCTCAACCTCAGGCACAGCATGCTGAGAACTCCAAGGTCCTCATTCTCTCACCTCAGCTCACTTGCAGGGTGAGGGTCCGATGCCTGGAGAGGCAAGCCAGGAACCCAGAGGCTACTCCACTCACCCAGCACCTTGCTTTTCATGCAGGACTGTGGGAGATGTTAGCAATCATGCCTGCTCTCAGATCCGGAGCCATTGCTCAGGAATCTTGTCCGAAAGGAGCAACAGCCATAGAGCAGAGAGCTCCAAAAATGTCCCCAAACGCACTGACCATTTTTAGCACAGAGCAGGAGAAAGTTCAGGCCTAACAGCGCTCTCGGAAAGCAATGGTGATTGTGGTGCTAACCAATAAAGAGGAGGCTGGTAGCTTCTTGCAAGTGACAAGCCAAACCATAGGCCAGGTAGTTTATCAATGAGAAGCAGGAAAAGAGGCCTCTGAGAAGAGCACTCTTAGGGTCAAAGACCTCGCAAATGATCCCCTCAAAGGATCCCAGATTTAATCGGATCAGCCTGTGGAGCAAAATGTATTCTCCAGGGCATTGGCAAAAACAAAAGGGCAATCATCTGGAATTTAGTAGAGCTTAACAGCTGGGTGCAATCAGGGAAAGAGGGAGTCAGCGAGAGCCTGGCTAAAACCACTGTCCTCCAAGGGTGCGTGCGTGCCCCCGGGGCTGTGCTTCTGAGCAGGAAAATCAGAGGCTTCCACTGCAAAGTAAATAGCACTCACTAGAATAGCCCAGCCAGTCAATAAACAAATATTAGTTCTCATGGTTTTTAGTAGATTTTGTTGCAATTTTTTATAGGAAAGCTATGTCTTCGACAAAGAGACAGCTTTACTTGTTTGCGCGTAAACAAAACGTGGAGAAGCGTGCAATTATCTCAATAGAAGGGGGGGAAGCACTTGACAGAATGCAACATCCACTCGCAGTAGAAACTTAGCAACGTAAGGAGTAGAAACGAAGTTTTACAACCTGATGAAGAGATCTATGAAACCTACAGTAAACATCATAATTAAAGTAAAATATTAAACTTTTACCCCTAAGATGAAGAACAAAGCCACTGCAATGTAACAACAACAAAACAACAACAGCAGCGGCAGCAACAACCACAGCAGCAAAGGTAGAAACGGGAAAAGAAAAAGTAAAATCATTTTTTACTTTTGTTCACAGACGACCTTCCGGTTTGCGTGAAAATCCTAAGGGATCTAAAAACTTGACTACTAGGAATAAAACTTAGCAAGGTCAGAGAATAGAAGACATAATAGACAGATGTTAGTTGTGTTTCCCTATACTAGCAAAATAGAATTAGAAAATGAATTTTAAAATGCCATGTAGGGGCGCCTGGGTGGCTCAGTCGGTTAAGCGTCCGACTTCGGCTCAGGTCATGATCTCACAGTCCGTGAGTTTGAGCCCCGCGTCGGGCTCTGTGCTGACAGCTCAGAGCCTGGAGCCTGTTTCAGATTCTGTGTCTCCCTGTCTCTCTGCCCCTCCCCTGCTCATGCTCTGTCTCTCTCTGTCTCAAAAATAAATAAAACATTAAAAAAAAATAAAAAATAAATAAATAAAATAAAATGCCATGTAAAAGACCACCAGAAAGGTTTTCCAGGAGCACTAGGTGGGATGTATAGATTCCACAAAAGGTTTTTTGCAGGTGCAGCAAGATGCTAGTGTCTCTGAACCTGCAGGGGCAGGTGGGGCTGGAGGGGAAGGTGGTGACATCTCCCAGCAAGGAAAATGTACCCCCGGGTCATATGCTTGGAGGGCTTTTGGAGCCCCAGCTCCCAGTCTGGCACTGTTATGATACTCAGACTACCCATAAGTGAAAAAGAAAAAAAAAAAAAAAAAAAAGACTGGAATACTGGGAATCACAAAGGCTGCGCCTTTCTTCGAGTTTGAGTCTGAAGGTGTTGCCAAGATAGCGGCTGAAACAACAAACAACTACTGTTCTGACAAAGGCAACTTGAAGTGTCCGTTGACATCATCTGAAAAAATACCCGAAGCAATTTTTAAAGATCGAGATGGTTTATTTTCAAAGGCATCCTATGGTATCCGTGGAAGAGAACAGGAATAAGTAGACGCTTAAAACAAGAGCTCAGAATGGAGAAGGAATTTTAAAACCAGGAAAAATGAGGAAGAAAATAGCTGCATTAGGCATCAGTTGTGATTTTCTCTTCATTAATTTTTATGGGGAAAACAATTTCAGCAGACGTCATCAGAATTCCAGGAATTTCCAGGTTTCGTGAAAGAAGGAAAGAGGTTTTAGGTACTCTAGCTCTCCTAAGATGACCATGTATTACCAGGGGCCACACAGGAGTGTTTGGAGTAGTGACAATCGTTGAGGAGCTGAAATGAGCAGTGATCATGAAATTGTTTTCAAACAGCTCACACCTGATGTAAAAGAAGAACTACCAGAGACTCAACACCTACACACTCAAGAAAAGGAAAGACAAAGCCACCCATAGATATTGATGCATACATATTCTGAATATGTTATGTGTAATATTTCTTCCGAATATGTAATGGCTTCATTATTAAGACTGACTCTTTACATTTGCTAGGTGCAATGAAATGTGACCATTGGCAAGATTTTTGGAATAGAAATGCAATGTTGTTTTGAGTCGTAAAAACGGGAAGCAGTGAGTAATTTACGCTCTGCCCACCCTTGCTGAAATGCGAGGGCGCATACCAGCTCACCCCAGCTAGGCTCCAACCGCTCCTGTTGGTTTCCTCCAGTTTCCTTTGCAGATTTCATAGCTGTCCTCAGTTACTCCACGTGGACAGAAATGTCACACTGGTAGCTGTAGACTTAAGCCCTGAACTTACCGCCAATCCTGCTGGAAGTCTCTCCTTCATGTGTTCACCCTGTTCGACGGTATACATTCAACCATTAAGGGTACTTAAGAGTTCAGTATCAGAGGGTTAATTTGGAAAGATAACTTAAGCTGGAGAGTGAGGATGTTTTTCAAATATTAATACGGATTCATTTATGTGTATATGACTTAATTTCACCAATACTGCCCAGTTCATTTTTGATGGGCTAGCATGGATCAATGAACTACCATTCTGTTAGTGGAAAATGGAGAATTACATCAATGTGGAATTACATTCTAAGATTTAAACGCTATACAACAAATAAACTTTTTCTACAATTTATTTGAATGCAAGTGGGACTTTAGAAACCTTGAAATAAGACAGTAGGGTTTTGCCTCCTCATCAAAAAAATATATAACACCAAAAATATAATACAGGAAAACCTTGGATTACAAGTAGCTCATTCTACGAGTGTTTTGAAAGACCAGCAAATCTTTCTAATAAATTTTAACTTCATAAACAAGCATGAGTAGTACCTGACGCTGAATGTCGCATGATCACAACTGAGGCATGAACTTGGTTCTTGAACTTGGTTCGAGAACTTGGTTCTTGAAATTCGCTTTGAGATACAAGTGCATGGGGCACCGGGGTGGCTCATTCAGTTAAGTGTCCTGCTTAGGCTCAGATCATGATCTCACTGCTGGCGAGTTAGAGCCCCCGACAAGCTCTGTGTTGACAGCTCAGAGCCTGGAGCCTGCTTTGGATTCTGTGTCTCCCTCTCTCTCTCTGCCCCTCCTCCACTTATACTCTGCTTCTCAAAAATAAATAAGTATTAAAAAAATTTAAAAACAAACAAACAGCAACAACAACAACAAAAACCAAGTGCTTTGGGTTACAAGCATGTTTCTGGAACAAATTATACTCACAAATCAAGAGTTTACTGTACTTAGAAATAAATTTAACACAAATATACATTATATCTTTACTGAAAATAACAAAACATTGCTAAAGGAAATAAATGAATGAAGAGAAAAATCCATGTTCATAGACTGGAAAATAATATTTTTCGGATGTCACTGTCCTGAAATTGATTTATAGAGTCAATAAACTTCATGGTATAATTCAACAAGCAGATTCTAAAATTTATATGGAAATGAAAAGGACCTAAAATAGTAAAACAAAACAAAACAAAAATATCATAAAAGAGAACACAATTGCAGTACTTATGTCTACTTGATTTAAAGACTTGACCTTACAGCTAAAGGAAGAGTGAATTTGGCAAGCTATTGAATAGATCGACAGAGCAGAATAGGTCCAGAAATAGACCCACATACATATAATGAGTTAACTTTCAAGAGTAACATTAAATCTAATAAGTGGGGAAAGAAAATCTTTTCAATAAATAATGTTGGGACAAGTGGATGAATACATGGACAAACAATTAAGGTCAAGTCCAACCCCAAAAAAATTAAGATAAAAAATGGGCTCAACCTTCAAAGCAAAAACTATAAAATCTCCAGAGAAAACACCAAAACATATCTTCATGATCTCGGGGTAGGCAAAGATTTCTTAGGGACCCAAAAAGTGTGACTCATAACATGGGGGAAAAAAGGATAAATCGGACTCCATCAAAAGTTAATGCTTCTACTCTTCAAGAAATACTAGGAAGATAATGAAAAGACAAGACGCCTTCTGGGTGGAAATAGTTTCTATCTCTCTCTATTTATCTATCTATCCATCTATCTATCTATCCATCTGTTCATTTATCTGACAAAGGAATTGTATCCAGAAATTATAAAGAACTCCTGTCACTCGGTCATAAAAAGTCAAATACAGATACAGAATACAGGATCTGTACCCAATACAGATTCTAAAGTACTTTATAAGGAGTTGCCACAATGGTGCTGCTGTTTCATCAAAGTGATGAAATGCTAACAGGCAAGGAGCCAACTGAAAAACTAGAGGCTACTGTAGCTATTTGAATGCCTGAAGGTACTTTTCTTCAATTATTTTTAAAGTGTGAATGAGGTCCCTAAGGATGTTAGGAGTATTACAGAGCAAATATTTAGAAAATGAACCACAAGCCCTTCAAGCAAAATTCCAAATTTGCCAGGAATGAAGCAGTAGAAATGGAAATGGACCAGAAAGCTGAGACACTTGTGTTCCCGGACCAACAGTATTGCTACCTCACTGTGTAAATTTGAACAAAACAGAGCTTCACTGAGCCTCATTTTCCTTTTGTAAAACACAGAATTTAGAGAGTAGAACCCCTAATATTCCTTCCAAATCTAGAAATCCTGTGATTTATTCATCCGTCTATCTATTTCATTTCTTTATCAACCATTTGTCGGCATCTACTATCTACACTGGCTAAGCACCATTAATACACAGATGAATAAAATAATCTTCATACTTACTGAATTCAATCCAACTGAGGAGATATATACAAGCAACTAAAGACATTTGTAAACTGCGAAGGGAGATCAGATCTAAGGATTGCCCAAGCAGGAACATAAAGTACTGATATGTTCAGGAGAAGCAAACACCCCCACATGGAAACAAGTGGTGTGTACCAGGCTGTAGGGTGGAACAGCATCACTGGAAGGGAATAATGGCCTAAAGAGTGTGGGCAATGCCAAGGAGCTTGGCCTTTATTCTCTACAGTCTTTCGAGAATTCTCGATGTTTCTTTTCTCCTTATGTTTTTTTAAACAAACATCTGTTCTTAGAAAAATTTGTTTAGAAATAGACTAAGTTGGTTATAAAGCAATAGTTTTTTTTAGCCAATATTTTCTTTAAAATGTTATTTAAAAATGTTTTTTCCACCACGAATCTACCTCATTTTGAGATCCTTGGTTCCTATCCTGGAAATAATTCCTTTTCGTTCTCTTACATCTGCGTGGTGTCCCTCGAAGAACACTGACATGCCATTCGAGACACCAAATGTTTCCAGGCAGCTTGACTAAAGACCACGGAGGAGAGTTAGCCTGTCTAATGAAAAGAAAAAACTAAATACAGTCTTCCCTGCTGTAAGTGGCTGACACTCTTATCGTCGTCCCCTTTTGTAATGCAGAAGAAGATGGAGTTCAAGTAAGATAGAAATGAATTTAAAATAATAATGTTTTCAAAATGCGTATGGTTGGATCTGCAATGAATTTCACACAGCTAAACCCGTTCTTCTATTTCCGCCTATGTTGGCAAAGTCACAGTAAGTTAAACTGGCAGAAAATTCGGCAGTGTAATATTTTGGGATGCCAACTGAACAGATATGAGTTGGCTGACTATTGAAGCGGGCCAGTTCAACCTAGTCTGTTTTCATTGCCGCTGAACCACTTGGGCTATATTTTACAATATGTGGCAGATTTACCAATACTTTATTTATGGGCTAGCTTTGTATTTTTAGACAGGTTTGCAGATGAACACTTATTTAGGCATGCATTTTGAAATACTTGATGGGAATATAGTTTCAACGTTCACCTTGCAGTCTTATAAGGTCTTCCTAGTGGCCAGGCCAAATACAGGAGTAAAGATATAGTCCATGGATCAGTTAGGACTTGCTCGGAAAAATAGAGATTATGCTGGGTATTTTAAGCATCAAGGGAGGTATAATACAGGGCATTAAAGTCTTATACAATTATTGCAAAGCCAAGGAAGGTAAAAATAGCCTTAATCAGAAAGTAGGAGAATCCCAATAAACTGATCATCAACTGATGATCTATGCTGCTTACAGCGTTGTAAACGACAGCTAGAAGCCACTGGCAAAACCCCATATCTGGCATCTGCAGAAGTCCAGCTGCTCCTGGAGAATTATGTTCCTGTACATCTTCCACTTCCAGATCCCGTACAAATGCTTTTCATTGGCAGAATATGAAACAAATCCCTATTGGCCAATAAATCTGGTTAACGTAGCTTCCAAACTGTCATGCCCCATGTTACGTGATAGAGTTTAAAAGAACAGGCGTTGTCCTACATATCAAGATACAATATCTAGTTTGGCTCTCCATACATATATCTTTAAAATTCCAAGCAACAGTATTAGGCTTTTCACTGTTGCAACTTTCCGTCAGTCTAAGGAAGATGGGCTCACCCTCTCCTTCAAAGGCCAGACAAGAAAGCACAAATGTTACTGGACCCATCACTGGATATTCATTCTTTTTCAGCTCAGTCACAATCCTTATTTGATATCCTGTAATAATCAGACCAAGATACAAGTTTAACCAGCACCAACACTTCTTGTAGAAACTAGGAGAGGAAGGAGAAAAAAATTGGGTAATATAATATACACGCAATAGAACAAGAAAGAATATAAGCCTCGTCGCTATAGTCCTTCTTTCTGTAACAGATCACAAAGCTCTAAGAGTTTAGAACTTCCTTCTTCTATTCTCCATTCCATATTCACTCTGCCTGTAGGCAGCAGCTCAGGTGGATGTGGCCTTTTGCCTGGCAGAACAACCCTAAACTTCATTCCTGACTGGCCAAAGTCATGAGTAGTCTTGCTTCTATCTGGTAGCTATGGTTTTTCATGAACAGTATTGGTAGTATTAAGTGGCACACTCAGGGGCACCCGGGTGGCTCAGTCGGTTAAGCATCTGATCTTGATTTTGGCTCAAGTCGTGATCTCACCTTTTGTGGGATCAAGCCCTGTGTCCGGCTCTGCGCTGACAGTGTGGAGCCTGCTTGGGATTCTCTCTCTCTCTCTCTCTCTCTCTCTCTCTCTTGCTTTCTCTCTGTCTCTCAAAAATAGATAAATAAACATAAAAAAAAAGCGGCACACTCAGACAATGCCTGCATTTTTTGCCTGCCTTCTTCCTCTCTAATGGTATCCCCTTGGCAATCAAGATGAGTCACCCCGGTCCATACAGTATTTTCCTTCTTTGTTGTCATTTCAATGACATTGGAAGTCCAATATGGCCAGGGTACAATCTGAACTTCAAGTCCAGCGTAATCCCTGATAGAAACTCTCCATTCTTGGGAACCAAGATGTCAGAATCTTCAGAGCCCAGCGTTATGGGGACAGGAAGCATAACTTTTGAGAGAAGCTTGTTAAGTGAAAAACTTAAAAGGAATCAAGCTCACTTCCACCCTTTGTTTCTCAGACCTGTGATTTCCTATCACAGGAGAAAGATCATCATATGTTCACAGGTATCGGCATTTGGTTTGGCTTCTTCATACTCTTGTCTCCCAGCCTGCATAAAACTGAGTTTTCCATAGGCTCTTCAGTGTTGCTACCCGGCTAGCTTTTATTATTGTAAAACGAATTCCGTGATCACAGGGGTAAATTCGTTATCACCATAATAGTGAATAAAGTTATCATTAAATCTATAGATGATAGTGCAGGCAGAAACACTGAGAGCAGGGAAGCTAATTTATGACAGGAGAAAATAACTGTTCGAGTGAGGACACAACACTGTCCCCTCCATGATAAACGAGTTCTGATGTAATGAACCTGATATCAGATGGTAGGTGAGTTGCTCTGGAGAGTTGGAAATATGGGAAAAGTCACATAAGGGGTTCACTGCTAGTCTCTGTCATTGGCAGGTTGGACAATCAGCAGCGATTGTGGCCAGATCAGGCTTGGTTAAAGGAGGCCCATAGTTTTTATCCTAGTCATAGCCTAGTCATAAGTTCAATCCTATTGCCATGGCTACTTAGTTCATGGTCCGATAGGGAAAGCAGTGAGATGGCTGGAAGACGATGCTAATTGACATTCACAGACAATAACCTTTGATTAGCGATTAGCACTCTTATGGAAAATAAATATTTATATACTCTCTGTGCCTTCTGAGAGCTCCATTCTTACAATACCTTCCTGCCACCTCCCCTCTAGAATAATTCTTTCTGAAACCCCATCTGGCCAAATTGTTAGATATTACCGTTAATTAATATGGAACTTTATCTCTGGTCACTTTCTTCTCCCACCCCATAGAAAACGAGATGCTTAGAGTTCTTTCCACTGAAAGTATTTCTCTCTCCCTGCTCCTCAAGGCATCCCCTCAGGGAGATATGAAGCTACCACCGTCCAAATGTAACCAGCGCATATCTTGTGGAACTGACTTAAACCAAGAGCAGTTGTTTCCTCCCTCAGTCAACTAGTTAGAGGAAGTTCCCTGTGAGGATAAAGTGCGTGTGGAGGAAGAGGTAGGAATACATTAGGAATGGTTCCATGAGAATCTGAGTCATCTGCTTGTTCAATTTATTAGCCTTCCGAGTCTACTTAAGGCTGGCCTTGTAAGTATGCCACTTCCTCCAAGAAAAGTGCTTCCATAAATAGGGCAGACCAGCACACTCAAGTATCGTAGAGGTTGCCACCAAAATAAAGCGAAGCTTCCAGACCATTGACTTCTTCCTTAGGGGTAGGGAGTGAGAAGTTCAGCAACTCGTCTTTCACAAGGAATGTGATATCTCAACCAGGCCAGATGACTACACGATTAAAATATTCACTGAGGTGGCAGATAACTGAATTGTAACGAGGTTATCCCCAATTGTCTGTTCAACATGTGTCTTAGCAAAGCAACCAAGGTGCCATCGATATCTTGCTCATCAGATTCTTATCAGCACGATGTATAGCATCAAGAGAGTGGACAATGCTAACGTTTTGTGGGACAATCTAATCCTTGATCTAATCCTTGATTAGAAACTGGAAAATTGACCTAGCTCTGAGATGAATCAGTTTAACTGCTCCTATAGTTTCTGGATCTTCTGTTCTTATAAGGTGAAAGCAAATTGTCTCTAATTTTCTTTATTAATTAGTAAAGATAAAAAAATTGTTTTTTCTACACCAAGAGCTGAATTCAGAAGTTACAGCAGTTATAGTGACTGCTTCGGTTTATAATAATCTGCTCATTGTCTGAGGTCCATCTGTCTTTTCCATAAGCCAGTTAGGTGAATTAAATGAGCAATGGAACAAGACTCAACTCCCTTTCAATATTTTGAAGGTGACATTAATCTCTCAATATCCGTAGGGATTTGTTGTTAACCTTTGTTTACTTTCTGGTAGTGGCTGTGAGGCTTAAACTTGCCACTTCCTTCCATAGAGTCCCGTCTACCTGACGGGATTCTGTCAGTTACTATGTCCAAATCAAGTAAGCATTCAGGAACAATGAAAATGAACTGTGGTTTTGCAGTTCCACTGGGACAATTGCGAGACAGAGTTGGGCCAAAACTTCACTGATCTCCATAAGCTTCCTCTCCAATCACAGAGACAGACTTGAATTTCAGGTTCCCATTTCATCTCAAGGTAATTGCACAATAAATCCCCAAACACCCAGGTAACTCCATTTCTCCAGTGCACAGTCAGTATGTTAAAAAGCCAAATGTTTTGTTATAAAAGCTAGAATTCAGACTTACCATAAATATGTATGGAGTGTCACAGGGCCTTCTCTCAAGGGAACATGGCCTTCCTTCAGTCAAAGCACTCTTGGTCTGGTCTTTGAATTGATTCAGGGCTGGGAATTGAATGGGGGGTGGTGTGGGGTGGACATCACTATCCATTGTATTGAATTCAGACCTAGACTTTTTTTGGATTATGTATCTTAAGTAATATTTTAGCAGGGTCCCCGTGTTTTTCAACCTTACAGGCACCATATTTAATTAGCCACTGCCCCCCAAAAATCTGCAAACCAAACCATTCTGATTATCATCTCAACTACGCGGCCCAGTTCAGTAACTGTCCCACTTGTTTCTGGTGCCTGAATGCAGCCAATAAATGGCTTCTGCCAGTCTAGGATGTTCTTATTCCTTTTTTAAGTGTAGGAGTCCATTTCCTTGAGGGTATCTCCCACTATCATCCCTGGCTTACAGACAGCGGTCACTAAAAAGCCCCAAGGTTGCTTTTGTTTTCCTCATCAATATATTGTTTTCAAAGCTTTTAGGAAAGAAGTACTCTATGGATCATGGGACATGTGGTGAGGAAGCTAATGAATTGATTGCACATGATAAATTCATTCCAACATTCCTATCTCCTTAAGTCATTGGATTCCTTCTTCTCCATTGTGTCCAAGAAGTTCTGATGTCTCAAACTCACTTAGTGGAAGACAACTCTGAATCTAGGTTTCAATCAACCAAACAATGAAACTGTTAGAGTCATTCTCACCTGCTTGAGCTACATATTGAATCTAGAAATGGGCGTGTGCAAAGATACCGACAAATTTGACCTATTTCAATGTTAGTCTCTTTATTCTCTGGTCTTAACTGCTTAGAATCTATTTCTTACATGTATTCCCTGAGTTTTTCTTGATATAAATGAACAAAAATCTTACGGTGCCTTTGACATGCATGTTCTCTCCTTTAGTTTGGTCGGAATTTGCACTTAAATTCCTGCCACTGGACTCTAATTATGGACCAGAGACAAGAACAGACCTTGAGAGCTGGCTGTGAGGAGAATCTGCATCTCTTTGTACGCAGTGGTCTCAGGTGAAGTCACTGAAGGGTCACCAGACAAGGTGGGGGGGAGGGGTGGGGAACAATGGAGGAAATGTCTCAGCAGGGCTTGCTGCTTTGGTGATACCAGGCTCCATGATACCAGGGGATCAAAATATTCAAAGTCATTGGAATCCCTCCAAAAGTTACCATTCCAGTTCTCAGGATCCCATTCTTGCCTACTCCCTAATTTTCACATGAGACCTGGTGAAACTGTGAAGTCAAATGGTGTTTAATTTCTGCAACCTACAGGATCAACCTTGAGTTTGGTTTTTGGATGCATTGGTCCTATAACTATAAGAACTACGAAATATTTTTAGGGCAGTTTTAGAAGCTCTCCACTTCTCTGAACTATAAACTTGCCATATTCTGACTGGAACCTCTCTACTGCAATTAAGAAGCAGCTAAAGCATTCCAAAGTCTGTATAACAACCATTTCCACTGTAACATCTTATTGGAATAGTCACTTGACCTTCCAATGTCTTCCCTTTTAATAGACATAGTTGTGAGTGTCTTGAGAGGTTACTTTAAGCAAATATTTTGTCTATGTGTGCTGTGAACTATCAATAACCCATTTTTCTATGGCAATGAGATCATTACTGCCTTCAAATCTAATCCAGTCAGATAACCAATCCCAGATTCCCACCTATGAGGTTCCGTGTATGATCAAACTTTGGTACCAAATTCTGTATCCAAGAGCATCAGGGAGGAAACTGGAAACCACTGTTGATATCGTAAGCATTAGAGGTTGCATCGTCATTGGGAAGACTGGAGGAGTAAAATTCAAGGAAGCTGCTACTAGCGAGAGAAGATCAAAAGTACTGGGATCCCAGGGGCACCTGGGTGGCTCAGTGGGTTAAACGTCTGACTTCAGCCCAGGTCATGATCTCATGGTTCATGGGTTCAAGCCCCACATCAGGCTCTGTGCTGACAGCTCAGAGCCTGAAACCTTCTTCAGATTCTATGTCTCCCTCTCTCTCTGCCCCTCCCCCACTCACACTCTGTCTCTCTCTCAAAAAAATAAATAAACATTAAATTTGTTTTTAATTAAAAAAAAAAAAAGAGGGGATCCCAGACAACAGGCACTGATGAGCTTAGATGCTCATGACACTGCAGTAACTGATTCTCAGAGGTCACCAAGAAGCTGTTGGAAACCTCCCACAGCAATTTGTCACTATAGAAGCTTCTTCTTGTCTGCATCCCAGATCTCACTGAGAACTCTCAAGGACAGAAACTAAATGGGACCCTGGTGGCAAGGAAATCTAGGGCTTTCCACTCCTGCATTATGGAGAGGTGCTTGGAAGGCAGGGACAGTACGGAGTTTTAACATATAGCGTCTGACACAATGACCGTGAATAGAAAATAAAATGTCAAAAATTGACTTCTTTTCAGATTGTTTCAAATCAAATGAACTGATCATAGTCAAATATGAATTCAATGCTATCAATCCTAGCTGGATGAATTTGGGCAATGTTCTTCATCTTCAAACTTTCATTTCCTCCTCTATAATTGGAGTTAATTATGATGAAATTTCTTAATTTTGTTGAGAAGATTTAATATGTATAGAGCGAGCCTGAAATAAATGTAAGCAATTATTGTTGAATAATATGATACAATAATATTTCTTTTGTTTATATGAATGCTTTGCATGTAAATGCATGTCTGTACATATTATGTTTTATGTTGCAATAAAAAGGCACCATTTTAGAGCTAGAAATAATTTTATTTAAATGGCATAGGCAGAAAATCTAAAATATAAATAAGAAAAACTTTGTCACACAGAGATTGAATACCACATCAATAACAACGTAGCTGAACTCGGGCCATCTGCCTTGCAGTACCTTATTTTATTTACAAATATAGATTTGTGATGATATCAGCACTATATTTTTGTGCCTGGTTTATAATACATTCCTAAACCAAACTCAAATCATTAATTCTGAATGCTCTGCCTTAGAAAAATGATACCATATGGATCATGAAAACATGATTTATGTTAGTTTTAAAGCCAGAAATTAAGTAGACATTAACTTTGATAATTCCAATTCAAGATGTGATATTTATTCCAACTTAAAACTCCTAAGGGATTCATTCTGGAATTACATGGGCAAGTCACATAGTATCTTCAGGCTGTGTTATTGAAATCAAGATTGATAGGTAAAATTTTATGTTTTTTACCTCTATAAAAAAGGCTTTATCTGATGTTAAATGGTTTGTCTTATTGGGAAACTTTCTACTTTATTACCCATCTGATAATCTGAATTAGTCATCGTTGAGTTGTAAACAGAACTACATATTTTATAACTTTGTTCTTTTTTCTTCTATTTAAAGTTTTTCCAATTATAGTCGTGGTCTAGAATGAAAAGCAAGCAAATGTGTGCATGTAATTAATTGCATAATAAACTTTTACAGTCGGCTATTTAATTATTCCTCTTTCCTATTTTCAGCTTATTATCTCTAGTTACATGCTCCAAACGTTTTAGGGAAGCTATTTTTCAGTGTAATGGATTTTTTTTTTCTTAAGTAAGAGGCAACAAAATACAAAATACATTCATTGTGTTCTGAAGGCAACATTTTGAAGGGAGGAAATATTACTTATTGATGTATAAATTGCCCCTTATTATCCTACTTCACAAATGTTGTTTTCTTTCTACAGTGACATCAGACAGGAATGTGTATTAGAAACATCTCTGTCAATATGAAATCCCAGACCAAGCTTTACAGAGACGCAGATGTAGCTCTACAGTTGGTTTGTCCCAGGATCTAATAGAATGCCTAAATGTGTGTCATCAATGAGTTAAAAGGGAATATATTCCTTAGAAGAGTGCAATGGTATCTGGCAAATGGAACCCCTCATTTTAAGATAAAAGCCATCCCTAAGAAGATCAGAATCTCGGTCCTTATACAACATTAATAGAAAATCTCTCTCTCTCTCACTCTCTCTCTCTCTCTCCTTCAACCTCTCCCTCTCCCTCTATCATCTCTATCTCTATCTCTATCTCTCTCTCTATCTCTATCTCTATCATCTCTATCTCTATCTCTATCTATCTCTACCTCTATCTCTATCTCTATCTCTATCTCTTTCAAGTAATCAGGTATCAGATAATGATAAAACCATTTTGCTTTGGATTTACCCTTGGGAACTTCCATACCCACTAAACTCTTTTTCCCACTCAAGAGAGGTAGATGGGTGGACTTCTCAGGTGTCTCACAAGCTGCAATCAGTCAGTATTTGCAATCCCATCTGTTTCCTGTGTATCTGTGAACTTGGCACCCCTGTTAGTTACCCTTACACCATCATCGTCCTAGCCAACAACGCCACTGGCTCGCTAGGCTTTCTGGGACAGCTTCCCCAACTTCATCCCTCCATAGCTGCTAAAATCTGCCCTTTCTTCAGGACATCTCTGTGCCAGGCAATGAAACTGAGTTGCATGGAGTATCTATTTTTGCTTCCATATCAATGGTACTAGAATGTGAGCACTGTAACCTTGGGCCATTTTGATTGGCCCACTGTTTAATTTCAGATGCAAAGCCTGGGCAAGAATAAAGAATACGTTTTGTCCTCTTTGTCCCTCCCTTCTATGACATGACAGGTGTAACACTTTCTCATCTCTGTTCCCCCCCCCCGCCCCGACCCCAACCTTAAAAGTCAACTCAAGTGCTCTCAAGAATCCAGTCTTTTTTACGTTCACTTATCAACCACTTCTTAAATAATTTGACAGCAAATTTATCCCAAATTTTGTATTTCCTAGGGAATTTGCTCTAACGGCAGAGAAACTGAAGTGCCTACTGAATTTATAGCATAGATTAGGACTTTATTTTACATTTACTTGAAAGTATTAATTTCTGCCATATTAAGAGGAGATTTTCCGGAAAAGAGACTCTAGGTGTTACTCAAAATATTCTCCATTTCCTTTATTTTAGCATCTTGTAGCGCTAGGCGGGCTAATTACACAGGGAAGAATAGGATGGAAGAAATACAATATTGAAACATTTGTTTTATAAAGACCTCACCTGCAAGATTGACATTTAATTCTTAGTTTCTCTTCCATCATCTGGGAATCAGTCAATCACTTTCATTAGTTTGGTAACATCATTAAGGGCAAGAACCACATTCTCTTTATTTTCGTATGACCCGACAGAAGTTAATAATATCCCATGCAAATAATGGAAATTAGGTTAAAGACATAGAAATAATTAGAAAAATAATTTATCAGTTATAGACTATCTTCATGCTTCTTGTATTCATAAAGACACTTAGTAGCATTGTGTGTGACAGAAAAAATGTTTCCGACATTGAGAGTAGAGGTCTTGTCTTCATTGTTTCCTGTTGTATTCCCATTACTCACACCAGTTGCTGGCACGCAATAAATGCCCAATTATTGAATAAATAAATAAGAGATGATGGTTCGTTGTTGAATAAAGATGCTATTACAACCATTTTATTTTGGGCAAAGAAGATACTAACATTGCACCTGCTATTAGCATTTCTTTTGTGTCATGCTTCACATAGTATCTTGACCTACATTTCCTTAAAAAATAAAAATGTAAGTTTAAAGACTTGTGTAATTCTCTTAAATAGATATTTAGGAAAACATATTTATTGATATATGATCTTTCTGTTTCTCTTCTGATTCACATTTAAGGAGAAACTACTGGGGCGCCTGGGTGGCGCAGTCGGTTAAGCGCCCGACTTCAGCCAGGTCACGATCTCGCGGTCCATGAGTTCGAGCCCCGCGTCGGGCTCTGGGCTGATGGCTCAGAGCCTGGAGCCTGTTTCCGATTCTGTGTCTCCCTCTCTCTCTGCCCCTCCCCCGTTCATGCTCTGTCTCTCTCTGTCCCAAAAATAAATAAATGTTGAAAAAAAAAAATTTAAAAAAAAAAAAAGGAGAAACTACTTTTAAATTTTTGTCTGCTTGCTTCAAACCTGAAGACATCGAGAAGTAAAACAGAGGTATTGGGCTTGGTCAACCATTCACAGGAGTAAAAAACCACTCAGTCTTCCTTACTAAAGGGATAGAGAATGCTTCCAAGCAAACAAGTAAGCAGTCTTGCACAAATCAGAGCTTGCATTTACAAACATGACAAGCAAAATCAAATATCACACAACTGTTTAATCACTTTACATATAAAAAAGTAGAACACAAATAATTTCTGCTACTTACTCTGGGTCAGTTTCCAGGCTTCCAGACTCATTTCTTGACTTTGTCTTGGCGATTCCATAGATGAGTCATTTGGTTGCCTGTTCTGGTAACCATGGGGCCCTGAATTTTCAGCCACCCCTAATTAATCTAGGCACGGCACCACCAGCACCCAGCCAGAGCCTTGCCTGGGATAGGAACTCAGTAAATGGCTTCTACTTGAATTGAGCTGTCATGATCACTAGATCACCAATGATACAGCGTTAACTTCCATCTTCCTTCCTTTCCCTCTTGCCCCTCGTTATACAGGGAAGAATTAGGAAGGTTGTTCCCTCTATCCAAATATATATGCAAGGATCACATGTATTTGACAAATATAAAATAAAGTGAGCGAAGGAGAGATTTTTTAGAAGGATAATATTTCCCAGTCTAATGAATAACAGAATTGGTCCCAAGTAGAATTAAAATGGCTTAGATTTCAGAAAGACAAACTAGTTCTCAAATTATTTTTCTTCTGGGCCTGTCAATCAATTGTAGTCCAGTTTATCTCTCCATAGTTACTTTTTAAAATCAGGATGATAAACAAGTGTAGATCCAGAAGTTATCTTAGAGATTCTCTCCCCAATCCTGCTATCTAATCAGTCCCTAGATGGTGCAAATCCTACTTCTTAATGTCTCTTAAGCTTTTCCCCCCCACTGCCACTGCCTAATCTCAGAGCCTTATCAAATCTAGCTGCTTTCTTATTCTTCCTGAATCTAGTTTCACTTATGTTCGTCTCAGCCTCAAATCTATATCCAGAATAATTTTTTTAGAATCCGAATCAATCATGTCACTCTTCCACTTAAAATGTCTGAGTGTGTCCAGGGAACTGTGCAGTGAGTCCCCTGGTAAGATGTTATGTCAGAGGATAGTGTCTGGAGGGTGAAACTGGCTGACATTCTGTGGACAGGAAAGGCGAATGCAAAACTGTTACGATGCATGAAACATTAAAGCAAAAACTTTCAATGCCCCAAGATGGAGGCTCACCATGAAATAGATTGGCTACAACCCAAAGATGGGATACTATACTTTCATTAAAAATCATTTTGGGGCACCTGGGTCGCTCAATCATGTAAGCGTCTGACTCTTCACTGCGGATCAGGACATGATCCCAGGAACTTGGCATTAAATCCTGTGTTGGGCTCCACACTGAGCGTGGAGCTTGCTTGAGATCCTCTCTCTCTCTGCCCTTACCCCCTGACTCGAGCTCTCTGTCTCTCGCAAATAAAGACATAAATAAAAATATTTTAAGAAGTCATTTTGAAGCTGAATATTTAATGATCTTTGGAAATATCCTTAAGATAATCTTGTAAGAAACAAAAACAGGTTGGTTATTCCTTCAAATTATTTCTGAATTGAATTTATGATCTTGGCACACAGCTTGGTAATAGGTTTTAGAAAGAGGAGGAAATTTTCTGAATTGAGCAACTGTGTCATTACCAGTGCCATTTTGGTGAGGAAAAAAAAAAAAAAAAAGAGGGAGAGAGAGAGAGAGAGACAAGTAGGAAGTTTCTAAGGAAATGTTAAATTCCATCGCAGAACAACTGACATTTCTTTTAAAACTCTGAAATGGGTAACAGGAAGACCGTAGCTACAATATTCCCCTTTAAAGCCATTGTATCATTCAAAGGGCTAAAGCCTAACTAGCACCTTTCAGCTATAGAAGCTGGTAGGATTCGGGCAGAGTGGACCAGATGGTCTGGGTTCCATTGAACTGCCCTAGTTCAAGTCCCAGCTCTAATGCTTCTTAGCTCCCACTTGGCCTTGGGCTACTTCTATTTCATTAACCACCCTGTATCCTATTGTCCTCATCTATGCAATGCAGATGATAATAGTATCTCCTTCAAGACTTGCTGTTCAAAGCACTTAGACCAGTGATTCTCAACAGAGGCTCTACATTCTGCGGGGGTCCTTTGGCAACGTCCGGATACATTTTTGGTTGTCCCAACTGGGATGTGGCATGCTACTGGTATTTAGTGGATAAAGGCCCAGGCATGGTGTAAGCATCTTACAATGCACATGACGGTCACCTGACTCCATCCAATGTCAACAGCACCAAGGTTGAGAAATCCTGGCTCAGACAGAAGCTGTCAAATAGTAACCTCGAACAATATTAGTTATTATTCTTACATTCTTAGCCCATGTGCCTCTGGATTTATTTTTTCTCTACTGACATTATCAAACAATATCAGTGGAATTCTTATACTGCGAGTGTTCTCTTTGAAATAGTCTCCAGTTTGGGTCAACAAATAATTTCATTCTTCTTCCTATAAAGCATACTCACTGCCCCCTCCCCGGGAGAAAACATAGCATCCCATCCTGTCACTCCCTGCAGCTCAGTGTCCAGGATCTGTGGGTACCACGCAGCTCTACCCATCACTGACCGGTCGGGTCCCCTATAAACTAAAGAGACAAACCATCTGCCTCCCCCACCACATGCCCCACACCTGAAACCTAATCAGTGCTTCTCAAACTGCCTGTGAAGAGGGACTGGCTTTGCTTGCTTGTTTGTTAGTTTTTTCCTTAATCCATCATGGACTGATACTTTAAAATTGTTAATTTAAATGAATTACTGGAAATATTTTTGTAAATACATGCAAAATACAAACCCCGATCTCTTAGTATTAGATTCAACCCTCACAAAATTACATTTCAGTAGATGAGGTGACAATAAACTTACCACAATGAGGCCAAAAGCCACCAAATTATACCCATTGCTTATTGAAAGTGTATGCATGGGAGATTAATGTAGATCATTACTATTACCCTGGTTATAAGCAAAACAGTGATACCCTATTAAATACCTTTATACAAACCCTGAACTCTGTTCATAACAATATATGTAGCTTTAAATGTATAAAATGAGCTTGTATCTGGTTGGTTAATTCGCTTTATGTAAGTTGGGTTGATCCAATACGTCTCAGGGGAGAATGTGGATCTAAATTGTTCTTGTGTTTTGTTTTGTTTTTTTAATTTTTTTTTTCAACGTTTATTTATTTTTGGGACAGAGAGAGACAGAGCATGAACGGGGGAGGGGCAGAGAGAGAGGGAGACACAGAATCGGAAACAGGCTCCAGGCTCTGAGCCATCAGCCCAGAGCCTGACGCGGGGCTCGAACTCACGGACCGCGAGATCGTGACCTGGCTGAAGTCGGACGCTTAACCGACTGCGCCACCCAGGCGCCCCTCTTGTGTTTTGTTTTAATCACCCTCATGGTGGGGGAATCTTTTCCATAGTGGTGATGTTGATGGAAGCAGAAGAAAAGGTCTTAAAGCATATTTAGCAAGCTCGAGATATTAATGTTCCACTTTTATCAAAAAGAAATAAGTAACATCATATTTTCTGTATCCGTTTCAATAATTTATCCAGTATAGTAACATTTAAATTATCTTTTGGTGGGACAGCCTGAGTGTCTCAGTCTGCTAAGCATCCAACTTAGGCTCAGGTCTTGTCTCTCGGTTCATGAGTTCGAGCCCCACATTGCACTCTCTGCTGTCAGCACGGAGCCTGCTTCAGATCCTGGGTTCCCCTCTCTCTGCTCCTCCCCCCATGCTTTCTCTCTCTCTCTCAAAAATAAGTAAACATTAAAAAAATAATCTTTTGGTAAAAAGAAATAGACCTTCTACGTATGTATTTTCTTTTAATGGCAGGCAAAAATTCAAATGTCCTATAACTCAAGCTATTCTCAACAGGTGGCTTCCAAAGTCACTGAGGACAGAGAGATAGAGAGAGAGAGGTGTGGCAGGATTATGGGCCAGATTTGCAGGCCATATGTCAATTTGTCATATTCTTTTGGTGACAGTGAACACCAGCTCTCCTAGATAAGTACTGTCAGGAGCTCTGTTATTCAGACCTGCTGTTACAAGCAGTCTGATCAAAGGGAGATACAGATGTGCTCCCAAATCAAAATGGGAAGTCAGAACTCTTTTCTGAAGGAGTTCATACCTGGAGGAATTAGTTGCTCGTTGTTATGGACCGAATGAGTCCCCCCACCCAATTCATATGTGGAAGCCCTACCCCCCAACTCGGACCATATTAGAAGATGCGGAAGGACCAGAGCCCTCCTCCCTCTACCATGTGAGGACACAGTGAGAAGGCGCCTGTGTGTAAGCCAGGAAGATGTTCTCACCAGGAAGAGAATAAGTGGGCACATTAACCTTGGACTTCCAGCCTCCAAAACTGAAAAGGAAGTGTCTGTGGTTTAAGCAATCTGGTCAGTGGGCCTTTGTGATGGCAGCCCAGACTAGGACACTGGTCTGGGGAAGAGGATGGACAGGGCAATGTGGCATGAAATGTGAATAGCAAGTAACCCCTGCGGCCCTGAGCTCTGAGATTCCATTTTCACAGCCACAAGGGTCCTCTGTGAATCAAGTGTTAAGACGTATTTAAGGGTTCCCAGAACGTGGAAGGCACAAAAATGGAAGGATAATTAAGAGACTGGTGTTACCTGTGTCAGGCCCTGTGCAATCAACATTCGGACTCTCCTTGTACCACAAAGCAAATTGCACCCCACCCTGTGGGGCTAATGGTGACTGACAGTTTTGACAACGGGCAACCAACTGCTTTATCCTAACATTGAGTACATCCCATTGTAAAATACTCGTACAGTCACATGTCATCAAGCCAGTGTCCTAACTGGGGGGGCTGAAACCTGTCAAAAGAGTAAGCCTCCTGTCTTTGACCTAGGGTGTTTGTGTAATTCTGCAGGTGCAAATCTCTCCTCTGTCTCTGGTAAGAAGCCCATGGTTTACGGGGTTGTTTGGCAGTTTTCCTTAAGGAGGTAGAAACTGAACGCTAACCATAACAAGACAAATCGTGGGCCTGTCAACCCTCTGAGACTTGGTGAACAGTTTCAATACGTCTTAACTCTCCTTGACGTTTGTTGCTCCTTCATTTCACTGAAGTTTCTATTGGCTTCCCTTCTAACACTGTTTCCAAGTATTTCCAATACTTCACTCTCTGTGAAGTGATTTTGTAAGAAGAATGAGAAAACCCTGCAAGGTAGACTTGAACCAAATACAGGCAACTTGTTAAATGTTTTCGATGCTAGAAGGATAAGGTTATTTTTCTAAAAGCCTGGAACTTTCTGGAATTTAAAAATTGTAGTTGCCACATTGAACTTATAGTTACCAAGGAATATATAATGCACTGCAAAGTTCCTAAATGATTGATTTTTCAGAATGCCTAGACTCAATATTGCTTTTGAGTTTTCAGGTTCATTGTTTAATTGGGTCACGTTAAGAGAGTAAGATGTGTTTCACTACATAGATAGTAGAGTCTCTTTATAGTTTAACACTTGGGTTAGATCATTATTTCTCAGTAATTCACTCTGGAGTTGACTTCCCAAAAGCTGTATTTGAGTGGGCTTAGATATTAAACACTTGGCAAATTCTTTTTATGTTTCAGATCGCATCCATGAACCGATATCAAATATAGCTTCCCAAGAGAGAACTCTGTAAAAGATAGTTCTCATATTCTTGTGTTTCCTATGGTAACAAGAATCTTGATTTTCATATACAGAATTCACCAAGACCAGGAATATTTATATTGATAATAGCATATAGCTTGCCTCAAACTAGAACTTCATGAAAGTGAATAATGGGATCCACTGAAAATGACCGAACTCATATTCTACGAAAACAACAGTTTTTAAAATGTAGTTCCAAGGCGTGTTAGTATTTTGAAACATTGACTACATTATTGTTGATTGTTGATATTTCCTCTACTCCTCAGCCCTCTTCGCATTCAGATGAGTACGCATTCAGCATCATTGTCTTACAGAAAGGGAGCTGCAGCAGGAAACCGGGAGGTCAGAGAACCTTGTCCTGGGTTGAGACCTCTACATTCAGGGAAAAGATACGAATGTAGATTTGAGAGAATATCTGTTGAGAGAAAGTACATTTTTGACTCTATGCTCTCCCCTCCCCTCCTACTCCAAACTAAGAAAAATATCTTGAATCTTTGGGGATAGGAGAGATCCAGAGGAACAACAGTGAGATGCTTGTGGATCTGAAAGGAGGAGCATAGACTCTACCTATCTCCTCACTCCTCAGTTGTTGGCAGCAGAGGGGGATCCCACGTCCATTCCCAGAGCGATCTGAGCAGGCAAGAAGATGCAGAGGTAACTAACAGTGGCCACAGAGGCATCTAAACAGATGAGGCCCTACATAAACACAGGGTGTCTGTGGCCCAGGGTGGAGCATGAACAGCCGAAAAATTCCTGAGGGGGATTCTGGAGGTAGCCTCAGACGATGCCCAGTGACGTAGCATACCCAGAATGGCCCTGAAAAAACAGAGGGAAGGATAATGCTAAGGGACCTTGAATTGGGCTTGAAAGGTGAGTTTGTAGTACCTTTGAATGGACCTCCAAGGACGGGGCAGGACAATAGTGCAGAGCAGATACTTAAGAGTGACCAGATAAGTGGGAAACTCTTCTTTCCTCCCAGTCTTATGAAAAACACCATACAGTCCCCTCAGTATGTAGGCACGTGTTTGGGGGAAAAGAAATAGAGGTGGTGAGATACACCTGAATTGTCTGAGATTAAATTTCCGCAATCTGATGTAACGGTTTTAACTCATTTTAAACAGAATTTAACTCATTTTAAAAAATAATAAAAAAAGTTAGAAACAACCTGAGTTTGTGATCTGAAATGCACACTTCAGAATATATTTTTAAGTCTTCTGAACTCCTAGTTCCTCTTCACGATGGAGTATAATATGACTTTAATTAGGGCTAAAAGATACAAATGGTGTTGGTTGAGTCTGGACCCTATTCAGGGCGCCCTGAGGTGTTCTCGTCACACGTGTCATGGTGTGGGATGGGCATAGCGAGCTTTGAGAATGTGTTACTAAATCTTAGGAAATATATCCAACATATAGTCAAAGTACATCATTTACGGACTGAATCTTTGCCAGCTGATTCAATGGAAGGCTTCTCTTTCATCCAAAAGTCTATGCAAAATCCTACCTCTGGCTGTGTTTCCTCATTGCATTTCTCTCTGATCTCAGGGTTCTGTGTCTGCCAGCTGTTTCATTCACTGTGGAAACCAGTGCACTCTCTCTTTCTCTCTCTGGCAGCTGTGTTCTCTCGATAGTATCATCCGTCTTCCACAGGCTGTGGTGATAGGATCGGTTTTTAAACTCTTTTGGCAGAAAGAGTCACTTCCTGCCTGGGGAGAAAGATGAAAGCGAATCCCGCACTGTGCAGAAACAGGGACGCCATGACACCTCCCACCGCCCCACCGCACTCACTCAGAGCTTCACTGCCTCGGCCCTTCTTGACCTGGACCATCTGAGCTGCATTCGCTTCTCAGCTCAAGTCACATCCATCCCAGGAAAGGCGATTTCTAAATACTCAGAAGCTCTACTTTACAGGAAGAAAAGTTGAGGTTAGTTACTGCATTTCCCACTGTTATCTGCCTGTGTTTTAACATGACACCCTCAGTAACTGAAATGTGTGTGCACCATACATTAAAAATAATTGCCATAAAATCTCTCGTGAAATCCTTCCACGTGGCTATCTTAGAGAAAAAGGTGTTGTTAGAGTCATTGGTTAGTGGAATGTAAAGGAAGATCCCCATTCCTGGTTCCTTTCTGTAATTTGACTTCAAATCGATACAAATCACGGAGGCAGTTCAGAATCTGTAGTCTCCGCATATAGAAAACAGCCCAGGGAAGATCTTTGGCATGATTTCAGTAACCAAAGGCAGTTGAACGTGTGGCTGTGGAAAGAGTCCTGAGGAGAAATAAGGACACCCAAGTCTCATGCCAGAGCCACCCGTGTAGATCTTTCTCCTGCTTTCTTTTATGCCTGCTGCCCATAGGGATTTGGGGGTTATCGCTCAACAGTTTCACTTCTTTGGAGTCTTTATTCAATTCCTTCCAAAGCCAGGAGTTTGTGGGGAGCATGAAGACCCTACTTCCAGATCACTAGCTCTCCTTATTCATGCCGACAGAGGTAAGAACCCTACATATGAAGGATCTGACCTTTAACAAGTGGACATGATGAGTCTCGATGATGGTAAGAACATCCTACACTTCTGGACTGTAGCCACCTCCGGCCGCTGCCTATCATTCCTTAGTGAGATCCCTTGGTGGTATGGGAGGACCAGGAAGATAGATTCATGACCCTAAACAGAAGCTGAGAGAAGAGCCCAAACAGGTGGTTTCCACGTAGACTCGGTTCCTTTCCCAGGCTCTGAGCTTAAGTAGACAATAATATGCACAATGTGGATGGAACTAAAGCCAGACTCAGAAGTAAGTAGGCAGGCAGTTGCTGGAACCAACCCTTCGCAGGGAACCTGAGATTGAAAGAAGATGTCCCTGATCTCTAGAGGAGATCCAGTTCACTTGAGAGAACCCTATAACTGAGGGATCAGGGCCGAATTGGTCTGGACCGTAGATGAGAAACTGGGTGCAGCTAGGAGCGCCTGGGTGGCTCAGCCGGTTAAGCATCTGACTTCGGCTCAGGTCATGATCTCACGGTTGGTGGGTTCGAGCCCCGCGTGGGGTTCTGTGTTGACAGCTCAGAGCCTGGAGCCTGTTTCAGATTCTGCGTCTCCCTCTCTCTCTGCCCCTCCCCCACTCGCGCTCTGTCTCAAAAATAAATAAATATTCAAAAAAAAAGAAAAGAAAAAAAGAAATTGGGTGCAGCTATAGTTTTCCTTGTTCTCCCACAGACAGTTTGGCCTCTGTCCCAAATATGCATTAATTATTATGTATTTTTTGTTCCGTTTAAAGGTTACCAATATACTAACTTACTGGGTTCAGCCTGCCCAGGGTACTCATGTGTCCATCTCTGCCATGACCTCACAGATACTACCTTCCTTTAAAATGTTAATATTTTGATCATCATGAGTTCTCTTCCTTTTTTGCAGTCATTTTGATTTTTAAAAATATGACGCCAAAATATGGTTTATTTTGATTACTGAGGTTTCTGGCATCCTTTTATTTTATTTTATTATTTTATTTTATTTTATTTTATTTTTTTGAATGTTTAGTTTTGGAAGAAAAAGAGAGAGCAGGGGAGGGGCAGAGAGAAGGAGAGAGAGAATCCCAAGCAGGCTCCCCACTGTCGGTGCAGAGCCCGACATGGCGCGTGATCCTACAAACCCATGAGACGACAACCTGAGCCGAAACCAAGAGTCGGATGCTCAACCGACTGAGCCACCCAGGTGCCCCTACTGGCATCCTTTTAAATCTTGCAAGTGCTTTCATTGCCTAGGGCTGCTGTAACAAATTACCACACACTGGGCAGCTTACAACAAAGCAACTTATTCTCTCGTAGGTCTGGAGGCCAGAAGTCAGAAAATCTGGTGGTGGCAGGGCCACCCTCTGAAACCTCTAGGAGAGAATCCTTCTTTGCTTCCTCTGGTTTCAGGTAGCTCCAGATGTCCTTTGACTTGTGGCAGGTGTCACTCCAATCTCCACCTCTGTGTTCTCATGGCCTCTGTGCCTCAAATCTCTCTGATAAAGACACCTGCCACCGGATTTAAGGTCCACCCTGAAGACGATGTCATCTGGAGATTCTTAATTACATTTACAAAGACCCTTTATCCAAATAAGATCACATTCACAGGTCCCAGGAGGTAAGACTTGGACATATCTTTTTGGGAGGCCACTACTCCACCCTCTTCCACACCCAAAGCAAGTGCTTCATGTGACTTACCCGACTCTCGACCCCATCACAAAGATGTGTGTCCCTTAGGGATTCTAGCTCATTGTTACGGAGTCACGGCTGGCCCTTCCAAGTCGTGCAGAGTGAGAGGACAGACCGATGTAGAACAGTGAACAGCACACATGAAAGAGTGGGGCCTCTGTGTCGCCCATCCCCATCCACACGGAGATCATGGCAGGGAAGAACAAAATGACATTTTTTCAAATTAAAGCTCTTTGGAAGTCTTAGAAGTAAGTTGTAGAGAGGTCACCAAACTTCTGTCATTACAAAACATACCTTTGGGTTTCAATGCTTTCAATATTTACTTCATATATATATATGTATATATATATAATATATGAAATATATATAAGAAATAAATATATATAATGTAAGTACAAACTTTTTTTTTAAACCACAGCTGCATGGCTCTTGTAAATTGAAATTCTTAGAGCATGATCGTCTTCCCGTTATCGTGGGAAAGAGCAAGCTACTTTAAAAACACACATACGCACACACTTCTTGAAGCCATATGGAGATTTTATTCATACAAATAGAAGCTTGGTTTTCTCCCAATTTCCCACCAGCACTCGTTAGCATCGGGAAGAGCTTTGCCCCACAGTAGGACTTATTAGCATGACCTCCTCTGACTAAAAGTTTTCCCTGTTCCTTGCATAGGGTTTTAAATATGTACATTCCTCATTATCACCACAATGGCATCAAGGAGCTATAAAATGTGAATAAGGACCATAATCAATTCTGTTGAGCAACGTTCGTTTTTTACCTATAACACAGTTTCAGATGAATCTGTATGTGAATTTCTACACAAGCCCTGAATGTTAGCTCAGAAAAATATACAAATGCAGCGTGCTTGGGTAAACTTCTCATATATTTAATACATTTAAAATTTGGCGTCACATGAGCAAATTATTTGCAGCTTGGTAGACAGGATGAATAATCTGACACCATATGGAGACTATCTATGAACCACAGCAATTTCCACACGGTTGATCACGTTTAAGATAAACAATGTCACTGAAGTAAATTTCTATTTTTACATTATTTTCTGGGTATAATTACAAAACAAAATTCAACTGAGTACATTTTATTTTTTTTATTTTGTTAGTGTTTATTATTTTTGAGAAAGAGAGAGAGAGAGTGAGAGCAGGGGAAGGGCAGAGAGAGAGGGAGACACAGAATCTGAAGCAGGCTCCAGGGTCTGAGCTGTCCGCCCAGATCCCAATGCTGGGCTCGAACTCCCGAGCCACGAGATCATGACCTGAGTTGAAGTCGGACACTCAACCGACTGAGCCACCCAGACACCCTTCAACTGAGTTAATTTTAAAGGTCTTTCTGGATTTATTAAATGATTCGTGAATTGGGCAGCATCCCTTTGAGATAGAAAGGAGTTCCAAGGAGCTGTACAAGATGAGAGAGAGACTTTTATAGACAGAAGGGAGCGAGACAAGGCAGTTATAGTAGCAGAGAGCGACTGGTTGTGGCAGGATCACCTTCAGGTAGGGAAGGCAGATGACTTCAGTGGTGATGACCAGTTATTTCCAGATTGACTCGTTTGAGATTACATTCCTGGGGAAGCCAAAGCTATCATTAGGTTAAGTATTACATCTCGGTCTGTTGATGTGGAACTTAGCATAAGTGACTCCATTTGGGGTCTGCTATATATATTTTTACCAGTATATTATATTTAATGTTTAAACTAAAAGAAGCAGTTTGTGAGAGATTCCCTTCCACGTGCATGAATCGTATTCATTCATTAAGGGAGAATTATTCGCCCTTGCTCTTGTGTGAATTTCACACAAAACATGCTTTCTTTTTTCTATGTGCCAGCTGATATTTCATAGAGAAAAAGGTTCAATAAAGAAGTTTAATTAAATAGTGACTCTTGGTCATATAATGTAAGACAGAGAATTCATCACGAGGGAAGAGTTCGTCAAGTGGAGGGTATGTGAAATTGAGTGTGGAAGTGGGAGAAATGCAAATTTTGACAGAGCAATTGATTTTTCACGCAGAAGCCTCCCCCTACCTAGACCCTCATGAGTGCTATGGATGGGAGAAGAGACTGTCAGTGAACATTGAAGGGGCCTTTGGGGTAGAACACAACAAGCACTAGCTGTTGAAGCACCTAAATATCGTTTGAATCGGTCTGTCTTCTCTAGATTTGGTGCCATCTTTTATCTTAATATAATACATAGATTGTTCTAACGCCGTCCTAACTGCTCGCTGTTCTGTGTTAGCCCCATCGAACTTGGCCTTCACACACAGCCAGAAATACTCCTCTCAAATGCAGATCTTACCATGTTATGCCGCTAGCTCCCTAGAGAGTGAATTTCTAATTCCCATGCCTGGCTCCCAGAGTCATTCACAGTCTGAACTCAACCCACCTTTCTGGTCGGCCTCCCACTGCTCCAGACGGATTGAGTCATCAACAGTTTGGCAGACTGGAACCACGACAGTTCAGACGTAGGGATGAGAAGTGAGAAAAAAAAAAAGAGCCTTCCTTTAAACCCTGAGGCAGCCGGAGGGCAGGAGAAGAGTAGCATCTACGTAAATGCTTCAGGACTTGGGGGTGGGAGGCATCCAGCAGTGCCAAGTCTCAATCAGGTCTGGAGAATTTCCTGGCAGATATTTAACCCTTTCAGAGGCTTTTCCCCAGACCTCAATGACACCCAAAGGCTTTGTTACTTTCTTAAACTCCACATTCGGAAAAGATTGCAAACGTCAAGTGGTTCTTCCCACGGGGACAGAGTTGACTGATCGGACTTGCATAAATTGCAGGCACTGACCCAGGAACTGAGATGAGTTGAGATGTCCTTCCTATACTTAGAACAGGACCTTTAAAAGCTTTGGATTTTTAATGCGAAATTCACCTACTGCAGGAAACTGGGGCTCCATAGCTCCTCTCACTCTCCTGAAACCAAAATCTTGGCCAAGGAAAGGGAGAGAACGGGTCTGATGAAAGGTGAAGGAGACCTGGGAAGCAGAGGACACACAGGGCTGAGAGCTTCTAGGACACAGATGAGGGACAGGTGCACAGAGCAGGCAACCGGTGCTGGGTCTCAGCTGGAACGAAGGCGACCGCGGAGAGCACGCACTGTCCTCTTTACCCCTCGGAGCCCTTCTCTACATGAGGTCCTGTCTCACAGAAGGAGGCAGTTCGAAGCATTGAACGGCGCTTCGTCTCTGAAACCCTGACAACCAGACTCCCAGCTTAAGCCCCTCCATATCTGCCCCAAGTCTTAGGAGATAAGGGACAACCTGAAAGCTGTCATTGGAGCCTGCTGGCTCTCTGTGCGTGTTCTTAAGTGGATACTTTCTTATGAAGTGCAGTTAAGAAGAAGCCAGGTGTTGTAGTCGGTTGTCAGCTGATGCCACCAAATAACCTACCCCCCACCCCCCACCCCCATCGCAGTGGCTTATGACGCAGCGTTTACGCTTCTTGATCAGAGGCCCGGGGATGGCAGAAATGGCTTTGCTTTGAGCTAAGTTCAGCCGGCTTTGGCCTCAGATGAGAATCGTGTCTGTCTCACTCATCTCCTGCTGAGAATCAGGCTGCAAATCAGTGAGGAGCAGAGCTAAGCTCTTCTCAGAGGGATCTCAGGAGCACCGAAGCGAGAAACACCGCACCACTTACGTAATACCTCTGTTCACATCTCACCTGCTTACGTTCCATGGGCCAAAGCGAGACACATGGCCGAGCCCAAAGTCAGGGGTGGGGAGACAGGAAATTTCCTCCGTCCCACGGGACAGTACAGTGTAGGTGCCTGACATGACACTTTTTGATGGCCAAGGTGTTCACTTCAGAGACATTTTACCAGCTGGATGGCACAGGTTTTAGTAAAACAGCAAAAGGAACCAGGCTGCCCCGCCCCCCATGAGCGCCCCTCTTAGAAAGCCCTAGGTGAACCCAAATAACTAGCCACTTGAGTGACCCTGCTTTTCCCTTCCCGTGCCCTAATTCCTCTTCAAAAATTTTCATTTGCCAATAAAGAGTGAACCCGTGGGAACTCAGACACCCCACCCTCGACCTCAGCAAAGGCAGAATTCAAAGTCGTGCTCCCTCTCTCCCTCTCCCCCCCCCCCACCCCCGCATGGCCCTCGGTATGTGTGTCACGTACCCTTGGTATGTCACCCCCTTGGCATGGCCCTTGGGTGTGTCACGTACCCTCCAGGACTTGGGAGTAATAGATCTTTTCCTTTTTTTCAAAGTTCTCTGAGAGTTGACCTACAGTGCATCTTGCAAACATAATGAGAAGCACAAGGGCTGATCTAACCGCAACATTGGTTCCCATCTGGGAAATGTCTGTGGGGGCTGCCAGAAATAGAGGGCCCAGCTGAGTGCCCCAGGCATTCCTGGCCAATAGCATCACCATCAATAGGCTTAGACCAACACAAAACAGAGGGCGAAATTAGGGGAGAGGTATGGAACAATGGTCTATTCTTTCCTACCAGGGGAGGCTGCAACTTTGTAATTACTAGAGTGGCGGTAGTGACTAAGGGCCACAGACACCGGCTCTCCCTGTGTCCTGCCCTCCACCTGCCCTTTCTCTCATGCTACCTCTGGCCACGTGTATTACCACGAAGCTACCACAGGCCATAGATTACCAGCGTCCGATCTCCCCCACCCCCCCAACCAGCAACAAGGTTATTCAAGCCCTCATCCGATATTAAGGGTTACCAAAGCCCAGAAACACATTTTGAGGATCCGTTTCCTGAAACTACTCCTGGTACCAATTACACTGTCAGATACAGAAAATAACGTTATACCTGGTTTGTGTTCATAATGCTTTATGAGCGATCACACTGACTATCCAGCTTTTTTTTTTTTTTAATTTTTTTTTTTTTTCAACGTTTATTTATTTTTGGGACAGAGAGAGACAGAGCATGAACGGGGGAGGGGCAGAGAGAGAGGGAGACACAGAATCGGAAACAGGTTCCAGGCTCCGAGCCATCAGCCCAGAGCCCGACGCGGGGCTCGAACTCACGGACCGCGAGATCGTGACCTGGCTGAAGTCGGACGCTTAACCAACTGCGCCACCCAGGCGCCCCTGACTATCCAGCTTTTATAACATCCCATTGATAGGAAAAATTGATATCTTAAAAAAAACAATACACCTAACCCTTCCGTAAATCTCACTATTCGAAAACTACATTAAAAAATTCTTGGCATTATTCCCTTTTCAGGATCTTTGTAACTGATACTGAAAATCCCCAGGACGGTTAAGAGTTTGAAAGACACAAGGCTTCTATTATGCAAATTCTGTAGATTTAGTGCTGGTCAAAAATTGTGTCCACAAGGAGCCGCGAAATGGAATATCTGTAAAAGCATAGTAATAATTGAAAAAAATGGTCTATTAATGTCAGCGGTAACGGAGGCTCACAAATCTCCCAGGAAATGTTATCAATATATCATCTTTATGAAAGGAAACAATAGGCGATACAGGGGAATTTACTAGAGAAAATAAAGATTTAGGGGGAAAAAGTGTGCAAAAACACTAATGGAGATTTTAATCAGGCTTTGCTTCAGGGAAAAAAAAAAGTGAAAATAAAATCTAGGCCCCCAAAGGTCTTTTCAATTGTCAGCCAATTAGTTTTTTTATATTATACCTTAGACTTTTTAAGTCTAAAATACAGGTGTCTCGTACCTATGAACCTAAAGCATAAAAGTCCATGCAAAGTGTGCTTTCTCACATCAGGCAATTGCTAACTCGACGTATGTGTTTCCTACCCAAAGAGATGTACTTGGAGTGACGACACAGAACATTTGCCAATGAAAGTGTGACGACCACGTTTGGTGATGAGGAGACACCAGTATCCGCCCGCGTTTAAGGCACCATCTGTTTGTACTTACAGACTGGACACCTTGAACGTCTTCAAAACACACATATGCAAACAAAAGATATTCTGTTATCATCTGCATGGTGAAAAAGTCATTATTTGCACCTGGTGCTGCAATCTGTCTCCTTTAGGCAAAGGATCTTAAAGGGCTTTGGAGCACAGATCCGGTTCTAACCAACACTGACAGGCAGGGAGAGCAGAAGCCTGTTCCACACGACTGTGCTGCCCGTGGACTCCTACACGGTCCTGTCCTGTCCTGACTCCGCCTTCAGGTACAGATAGAAGAAACATACTTCCGGGGGGCCGGGTGAGCAAGGGCTCCACATTCAGGCATGATGTGGATGGAGATGGTCTCTCCATCTCCCTGGCAAGGGAGTAGGACTACAGACCGTCTGTGATTATTGCCACACTTGCAACTTTCCTTGATGGCTTTTCCCTTTCCTCCCAACAAATACGTTTCTTGGGGGATCCCAAGCACTCGCAAGGGAAACGACTTATATAGCAGGTCTCTTTGCAGTCCGAAGTCTATTTCTTGTATCGCAACTCAGCTGCCATTTTGAACCTCCGTTCATTAGGATGGGAGGAAACAAATCCATCTTCCTTCGGGTTAATCCAGGTGAGTCTGTGTTCTGGCTTCCCTGGGATAGTCCTGGCGTATGCTAGGTATTCCAGGGTAGTTCTTGGTACTCTCAAGTGTGTGTGGCTGTCCACGTGTGGTTACCCTGGTAAATCACCTCCCCAATCCCCAGGTCACCTCAACATTGCTACGGGCTTACGTGCTTCAGTGTAGGAGGAGGGGACATGGGTCTGACCATTAAATGACGTAGTTTAATTGTGTAGGCAATCAGGTCTGGGAGCTGAGACTTTCTGCCACCCCTCTGCCATGGTAGGGGAGTGGCATCATCTTCAATCTGTCCGTATTTTGACCCAGAGATGCTGAGCTTCTCCTCTAGGGTCTGAGTGCTTCCCTGACACAATGCCAGAAAGTTGAGCTCTTGTCCATATGGGAGGCAAATTGATAGTCATGCTCTCTAGACTGTAGGATAGACCTAGTAACATGCTTCTAATAGATACAACACGGCAAAAGTGATGGGATGCCATCACTGATGTTAAGGTACAGATAATTCTGGCTTCTGTGTTGTTCACCCTCTCTCATGGAAGCCAGCTGCCATGTTGTGAGCTTCTCTATGGAGAAGCCCACCAGGCAAGGAAAAGCCAGCAAAGACTTGAGGCCCTTAATCACCCAGAGGCCCAGTACCAGACAACTAGGGGCAGTTCCTATGCTCCAGAACCCAAGAAAATTATTCAAACTAGCCAGTCCTTATCCTGCTCACCCTGCCTTACCTGTTCTTCCACAGGAATGGTCCTTACCCTGTTTTTCTCCCACTCCCTCTGCCTTCCAACTGACCCCATGGTGTAGTGTGCCCCTTTCCCTTGGGAACTATGAGTAACAAACTGTCTTTTCAATGACAGTCATCTCTTGATCTATTGGTCCTACCATACGTCAGAATTTCTATTAATTCACTAACTCCTCCTTTCTTCTTCCCTCCGAACAGGGGTCCCTTTTGTAGTTTTGTAGGTTTAAAGGAAACTCCACTTTCCTTCCTGCTTTTGGTCATTTTGTCTGAATACCAGACCACTTGTGTTTATTTAACACAACCACTAAATGTCAGAGGTCATAAGCCTTTCTTGCTCTTAGCCCTGTCTATGGGCCTCATCTTCTTTAATGTTGGCTGGGGGGTGGGGGGTGGGGCAGGGAATACTGGGTGAGAAATACAAAGGTTAATACCATAAAACATTGTATCCTGCTATGGCTGTGCATTTGCTTTCAGGACTGTGAAGCTTTTCCGAAGACACTCCTGGAAGGAGAAGCTCCCAGTAAATGGACAGAAGATGGATTTTTAGGGTCCATGAGACATAAAATGATGACTTAAAGGAAGTAGGCTGTGGCTAAAGGTGATCTTAAGGATTTACGTGGCAAAGCAGGTCATTAAAAGTTCAGTGAACTGATCAAAATGCACAATGGAAGTTTTACATGTAGACTATTGTTTTGAAGGGGGGGGGTGTGCAAGTGAGCGAGGGACACAGAGAGAGAATCCCATGATGGCCAGGGAGAAAGAAAGAGAGAGAGAGAGAGAGAGTCAGGAAGGGAGAGAGAGAAGCGGGGCTCACCTGAAGTGGGGCTCGTGCTCACCCGATGCAAGACTGGAGCTCAAGAACCTTGAGATCCTGACATGAGTCAAAGTCAGATGTTTCACTGACTGAGACTATTTTTTAAATCCTAGCTTCTCTAGGAGCGTCTGGCTGGCTCAGTCAGTTAAGCGTCCGACTGCAGCTCAAGTCATGATCTCTCAGTCGGTGAGTTTGAGCCCCGAGTCCTGACTCTGTGCTGACAGCTTGGAGCCTGGAGCCTGCTTCACATGCCGTGTCTACCTCTCTCTCTGCCCCTCCCCTGCTCATGCTCTATATCTCTAAGTCTCTCAAAAATGAATAAAATGTTAAAAAATTTTTTTTTTTTTAAAGAACGAGCTTTTCCTATGATCCAGCTCTAGGAAGAAGTCTGTGATTAAAAGTAAATTCTGTCACTAATTTTGACTTCTAAATACCAAAAAGTTCTTTAAAAAGGGGCTTTATCTATAAAATTAGGAAAAAGAAACATAAAAAAGGCTGTTTTAAGTATATGTGTTTTTTTTCTGTCCCTACCTACCCCAGTAAACTTATATTGAGTAGTTCATTTATTAGGAGACTTCTTGAAAACCACAGTCCATGTACTAAGGTTTGTTTCACGTGGGTCACTAGTGTGGAAGGCTTTGATATCCTATGTTGAAAGTAGAGCAGTCAATTAATTCCATGAGTGTGAACTTGGCATCACAGTTCATGTACCCTTAGGGGAATGCCAGCTTTCCAAATACTGGTTTCTTTTTTTTTTTTTTTTAATTTTTTTTTTAACGTTTATTTATTTTTGAGACAGAGAGAGACAGAGCATGAATGGGGGAAGGGCAGAGAGAGAGGGAGACACAGAATCGGAATCAGGCTCCAGGCTCTGAGCCATCAGCCCAGAGCCCGACGCGGGGCTCGAACTCACGGACCGCGAGATCGTGACCTGAGCTGAAGTCGGACGCTTAACCGACTGAGCCACCCAGGTGCCCCTCCAAATACTGGTTTCTAAGCAAAACACAGTATTTCGTTGTCTGACTTGATGTCAAAGCATGTTGCTTTAATTCCTGAAGCATGAGCTGAAAATTCTATTTTTCATCCTCTTGTTTCCCCTAAGGGAATTCTTGGCAAGATTTGACTTCAGAAGCATAGGAATTCTGCTTCCAAACCTTCTGCAGAGACACATGCTCAACTTGCTCAGACATTGAATTAGTCAGGATATGATAGTGTGTGCTACAATAACAAGTAATTCAAAACCTTGGTGGCCCAAAGCAAAAAAAAAAAAAAAAAAAAAGGCCTATCCAACAGAGATTGGCTGTAGTGTTCTATTCTGCACAACCTCTCAGTGATCCACGCTTATGGAACAGCCACATTTCAAATGTTGCTCATTTCTATGCTAGAGAGAAAGAACATTCTGGAGGATTTTGAATTTGTAAATAACGCCCCAGTCCACATCTCACTGGTCAGGGATATTGCCATGGCCCTGCTAAAGTGTAATAGGGACAGAAATTCGATCTATGAGCCCAGAAGGAGAGGACTACCAGATTTGGGGGAGTTGTCCCAAAGACCACCGTAGGTGCCTTTAAGAAAACCAACTTGAACCATGCAAAGGTTCAAACTAGCCCTGCCGTCTTGCCTGTGCAGTGGATTCCATAGTCCTGCAAAGGCTCCAGGACACTTTTCCTTCATCGTCATCAGTTAATCCTTATTTCCTCTTTTCTTCATTTTGTAATCCTTTTAGTCAGCATTGATATTTGGACACTGCTATCCATCTCATTGATAGGTTTGCACACATGGATGGACATTCCAGTCTTTCAAAACTGGTAATACCCAAGTGCCACCCAAGATGAACATCTCTAGAATATTTGGGAAATAGGAGCCATACACAGTTATCAGTATTTTTACAAATCCTTCAGGTGGGTCAAATGTGCAACAGAGATGAAAAGCACTGCTCTAGCGCCGTGAATGAATGTCCTTTAAGTCTGTCTCCACATCAACCTTTCAGAGGCACCAAAGGTGAAACGCCAAGTCCCTGAACTCAGGTCTTTCCTGTCTGAACGAGAGGAACTCTTACCCTCCGACCCTACAGTGAGGTCTCTGATGGAGGGAGATCACATATTCCACACCCATTTCATCAGATGACAAGACTTGTCCTTCCTCTCACCACCACCCCAAGTTGTCAGAAAACATTTATAGATATAAGAGAGACAATTACTTGAATTTAGAAACTTGGAGTTATCCTATTACTGTTAACTATTATTGTGTCAAATGACACCTCAAAGTATAGAAGCTGAAAATAACAACAATCACTTTGCTGCCAAATCTGCATATGACCCTGTTCCAGGTGGTGTCACCTAGAATGGCTCACCTGGGGCTGTTACTAACTACCCCTAAAACAGTTCTCTCACCTGGCTGGGAAGTTGGTGCTAGCTGGTGGGGCCTCTCTATGAGGCAGCATCGTGCTTCCTTACAACATGGCTGGATTCTGAGGGAGAGAATCTCAAGATCCAAAAATCGGTATTGCCTTTTTTGACTTAGAGGGCACTTTTCAGTCACAAGTCCACCCAGATTCAAGTGGATGGAACAGAGATCCTACCGCTCAGTGGAAGGAGTTTCAAAATCACATTGTAAGCCTAGCACGCGGATGGGTGATATTATTGCAGCCATTTCCGAAAATGCATTCTGCCATATATTCTCAATCGTCCTCCACATGAGAGGCAGAATTCTACAGGGATTTAAAACACTAGCTCTAGGACCAAACTTATAAGCTCTTCTACTGAATTTCTCAACTTGGTTGAGTTTCTTACCCACTCACCCCCAACCCATGCTCAAGGCTTCATGTCCCATTGTAAAATGGGGATGAAGATAATAAGAATAGAACCTATCCCATATGCAAGTTGATTATAGAGTCTGGTTTGCCTGTTACATTCCCACTTCATACCTATTGTCTGACATCTTACATCTGCCCTGAGTTTTCATATTTTAATTAAATTTTTGCATTGACATTTATACCAAAATATCTATCTCAAAATATTTTTAGTAGCTCTCTACTTCCTACTTTCAACTTCTGCTATGATCTCGTCTAGTAATGCAGGATACACATGTGTAATGAATACGATTCTCGCTATAACGTGTGTTTAAATCTATAAATCGACCACCAATATCCCGACTCTTTTGGCTAAGCCTTTCCTATAAGTAATACCTCCTTTTCAAATATTGCATTCAGGATATAACAGGCAAAATAATGGCCCACCAATGATATGCGTATCCTAATCCCCAGAACCTACAAACGCGTTATATCACATAGCAAAAAGAAATTAAGATTGTTAATAAAATGACCTTAAAATAGAGAGATTATCCTGGATTATCCAGACGGGTCCACTGTAATCACAAAGATTCTTAAAGGTGGAACTGGGAAGCCAAGAAAGAATCAGCATCAGAGTGATGCCATGTGAAAAAGACTCAACCGGTCATTACTACCTTTGAAAATGGAAGGAGGTCACCAGCCAAGAACAGTCCGCAGACTCCAGACGCTGGAGAAGACAAGGTACGGATTCTCCTCTAGAGCCTCCAGAAGGAACATAGCTCTGCCAACATCTGATTGTAGCCCCACAAATCCGCATTGAACATCTGACCTTCAGAACCATGAGATAATAAATTTGTGTTGTTATAAGGGAATAAGTTTGTGTTAATTTTTTATAGCAGCAATAGGAAACTAATGCACTGGTTTACTTTTGATATTTTATAGTTGAACTGTGGAATAGCTTGATTTTGGATTTTCCATGTTTTGATGGAACTCTTATTTTAGGTAAATGTATATTTGATGGGGTCCTTATTTTAGATAAATGTATACCCTGTATTGCCATGTAGTGAAATTGAGAGGGCCTATGATTTTACAGCATCTACATATAGCAAAACATTCAAAAGAATCATAGAGAAAACGTAGGCATGTTTTGTCCTGTAAAAACACTGTCAAGTAAAAGTCCTATGAATGGAAGTGAAAAGACAATACTCATGAAAATATTTGGGCTGAAATACTTATAGACTTCCATGTGGAAAAAGTGAAAATTGATCATTCATACTTTTACAACTTTGCCGGAATTACCAGATATCGTAACACACGACAGGAGAGAGTCCTTAAACTAACAATATTAAGGTCTGCAGAAAGCTGTCAATTGAATGTGTCAAGATTTATATATTTATTAATGGTAAAATATAGCTGTAAAGAAGATGGTATGCAATGTTATGGAAAAAACACTGTATACACTGTAGGTTACCTAATGACAGTAAATTATATTCAAAAAGAAGACTGTATTGAAATGTAAAACGCTTTAGAAAAATTATAAAGAGAAGTCTGAAAAACCTGATTGAGGGATGGAAATGGATTCCAGGACTGGCTATACTACTCATGTTTCTTTAAGTCTTCAGATGACCAATATAAAATTTCCTTTTAATATAATGCACATGGTTCTGGAGGCACTTGGGTGGCTCAGTAAGTTCAGTGTCCAACTTCAGCTCAGGTCATGATCTCACAGTTCATGGGTTTGAGCCCCACGTCGGGCTCTGTGCTGATAGCTCAGAGCCTGGAGCCTGCTTCAAACTCTGTGTCTTCGTCTCTCTCTGCCCCTCTCCTGCTCATGCTCAGTCTCTCTCTCTCTCTCTCTCTCTCTCTCAAAAAATAAACATTTTTAAAAATGTTTAGAAAATGCACATGGTTCTAGGTTACTTTTTTCTTTCAATAATTTTATTTTAAAAATTGGTTTTGTAAAGAAATAGACAATCCAAGAAAGAGACATTTGACCTATAGAGAACAAATTAATGGTTGCCAGAAGGGAGTTGAGTGTGGGGGTGGCGGGGGAAGTGTGAAACAGGGGATAGGAAGTAAAGAGTATACTTATTTTAATGTAGTTATTCTATATTTTAATATATTGGGAGGGTTTTTTTTTAGTTTTTTTTTTTTTCAATGTTTATTTATTTTTGGGACAGAGAGAGACAGAGCATGAACGGGGGAGGGGCAGAGAGAGAGGGAGACACAGAATCTGAGACAGGCTCCAGGCTCTGAGCCATCAGCCCAGAGCCCGACGCGGGGCTCGAACTCACAGACCGCGAGATCGTGACCTGGCTGAAGTCGGACGCTTAACCGACCAAGCCACCCAGGCGCCCCTCTTTTTTTTTTTTAAGTAGGCTCCACATCCAACATGGCCCTCAAATTCATGACCGTGAAGTTAAGACTCACATGCTCTACTACCTGAGCCAGCCATCCACCCCAAGACTACATTTATTTCGAAAAAATGGTTTTGTAAGCATGGCCACCGATATAATAAAATCAACTGGTAGCTCAATAAATAAATACTTCAAAAAGTTGTGATAGAAATTATTTTAGCACCCCCTAGTACTCACACAGTGCCTCTGTATGGTGAGTTGTGTGACCACAGTTAGTAATTAGAAATTGTAATTTCTGATTTTTTTTTTTAAATTAGCGACCAAGTTCTGTTGATTGGAATTGGTGTGATACACACGTATTTCATAATTACATCCAAATACGCTGTGATATCCTATCATTCAAAAGGGAAGCTTAAATTGACAAAATGCATACTTTATATTTTACAGTTGGAACGATTAGACTACCAGGATTTTTCCATTCTATTAAAAAAAAAAATTCCAAATCTTTTCCTCTTCCTAACTTCAGACTTCTTTTTCATCTGGATCAACCCTCGGCCTCTGGTTCTTGAGTTTGGAAGGCATGGTGACCACGTGCCATTTTGGCAAGAAGGCCAATTCCTTGGGCCTTCTGTTCAGGAAGTTTGGGCTGGAACCTAGAAATCTGCATTTCCCAATGTCCCCTTAGATGTAGTTCTAGCATTAGAGGACAAGGGACCACAGTTTGAAGAGCTGATTCAAATTCTGACTCCACGTGCTGCAGAGCGATTCTTGCAAAATCAAGGCGGCATCTCATTGCCTGCTGGATTTAGTCCGCCATATTTAGTGGTGCGTATAAGAAACTTCGGCGAGGTGGCTAATGGCTGGCTCTCTCTGCCTCCTCTGCACCTGTGTTCAGCCTCCATCTGCCGGCCTGTGTGGCGCAGCGAAGGCCTGTTTGCATCTATGCTGTGCGTGCATCCGGTCCACCTGGGTGAGCAGCGCTCGGCAGGCTCCCAAGGCTGTCTTCTGTTCTGAAAACCCCTTTGAAATCCCTGACTGCTCCACCTGAACATCGCTTGCCCGATGTGGGCCTGCTGGCTTGCCACCAAGCTGCCCCTTTACCTGGCAATATTCCACGTTAGGTGAACCCCTTCCTGCGGGGACGGTGAAGTTGGTGGGTTTCTGGCTGCCCTGCCTGCCCTCGATGCACTACCACGCTGGAGAACTGGGGAGTTAGCCACCGCCCCGAGGATGAGGACAGAGACTGCAGAGTTCTTGATCAAGTTGCAGTTGTTTTCCCGAGTGAGTCCTTCTCAATTTGTTGCATGCTTTCGATCAGGTTCTAGAGTGCGAAAAACGGTTGGTTGTGACCATTTTGCACGGCGCTAAAGCTGCTTTGGGGGAGAGGGTTTACACCGCCAGAGTCCGAACCGTGCCCATTGGCAGAGTCAGAACCACCCCGATGGACTCTTCAGAACAGCTTTCACACACACACGTACACGTACCCACACCCTACGCTCCTGTGTGCATGACTACGCCGTACTCTTGCTCGCCAGGGAAATACGTGTTTAGAATTGGTTTCCCCAGTTAGAAGGGATGGGCCACACAGGAACATTCCACCGTCTTCTCCTTGGGACCACCAGAACTCACTGCACGGCGGCTGACCCGAGGGAGAAGCATTGTTCCGCTGGGCGTCTCATTTTCTAGTACAAAAGTCAAAGGTGTCTTATCCCTCTATCTCATTTTAATCAGTGACACGTTCTAAATGCTTGAGGTAAACAGTGCCTCCAGCTCACATAGGAGTCCAAGGGCATCGAAACTGGGCCCGCTCGATGTGTAACGGAACCCACTGCAACAGGGCTGGAGCCTCCAGAGTGCTTTAGAAATATTTTTTCCCTCCAGAAAGTTTCACGAGCTCCCACTGAAAATATTCGGAGAAATTTCAACAGCAACAACAACAGCAACAAAAGATAAAGGACTGTTTAGCTATAAAGTACTCAAGTCGTTCTCATGTGTTGTCTAAGCTGATGCGATTCGCTCATGAGAATAACTCCAAACCCTCACCAGCACATAACAGGCTTTCTACATAGGTCTAGTTGGAAAGAGAAAGAAAAACTACATACAGCTGTTCCAAGGCCGGGAAATGCTGTGCGGCCCTGACAGCAGCTGTTTGCATGCCAAATAGTTCCAGCAATTTCTAATTAAATCCAGCTCTGGAGAAATTTTACGAGCCGCATCACGTGACTTCTGTCGGTCTCTGGGATGCTTTCTCTTCCCTGTTTGGAAAGCCCGCCCAGCAAAGTCTGCCTATTTTCCTCATCTTCAAGGACTAATTAATCCAGAAGAGAAATACCATTTTCTTCTCTGAGGTTACACCCACAAGAGTCAACCACCAGTGCTGAGAATTCCCAACCTCTTCACGCTAAGGAATGAGCACTGGGGTGAAAGTTTCTGGTGAACCCCCTTTCCTGTGGCTCCTCTATAGGCTCTCCACATCGGCTAAAGGAAGGGCGTGCACATCTGTGCTTCCTTTTCAACTTTCCTTCGTGACTCTCTAAGAACCCTAAGTTAATTATAGCAATACATTGGTATAACACTTTGTAAAGCTCTTTCATGCATATTATCTTATTCATAACTTAAAACAGCCATGTGAAATAGGCCGGGTGCATATGAGCACCTCCATGTTACAAATGAAAATACGGAGGCTCTCAGAGACTGAATGATTCCTGTTAAATGTTAAGGTCATAGCCGGCCATTGTCCGAAAAGAACCAGGCAGTAGTTTCTAGCCCCGAGGCCTTTGCTTCTCCCACTTGGCCCACCGCCTCCCTCACCTCATCAGCTGGACGGGCCGATCAATCTGTTCCCAAATTCAAAAGTGCCATTTTGCCCAAGAGCGTTTATTTATTTGGCAGGAAGATTGTCTATGTTTCTGGTAACCTGTACTGATTACAATTACGTGTTTTCATCTCTCAACAGAAATGCGACACCTAGATTAACTCTACAAGAGGCTGGCAGAAGTGGAAGCATGAGACAGATCTGAGTATTCATCGGCGAACAGTAAATATACTTACAATTACATATTATTGCCTGAATTGGACAGCATATTTATCTCTCTGGGACATGATTCCCAGAAATCAACCATAATGTGCATTTGCAAGATCCCTGAGGCCAAAGACTAAAAAGAATTTATTTCACACCGAGCTGAAAATCTTGCTACGCGTGAGACTTCCATTAAGGTCAACAAAAATAGCATCCTCCAGCCTTTTGACACGTTTGTTCTATTAATGCCTGCTTCCATGTGATACCACATTCTTAGACTATTGGTAAATGTTCGAAGTTTCTGCGAACATTTTGTCCCATTATTAATGAGATCAACCGGCACGAAGCTGTGTAATGGGACCAAATTTGATAGAAGTACTTGACTGCCACCTTCTTTGGTTGTTTTCTGAGTTTATTATTGAGAGTAATACTGCTAGCTGTTGCAACAGATAAACCCCAAAGCTGTCACATGATGCAAAAAGGTCTATTTCTCATTCACCCAATGTGTGGCGGAGGTTGAGCAGCTCTGGTTGGTTGGTTCTGGGAATTGTACCCCAGGGATATGAAAATCTCATACAACGCAGGCAAGAATACTTAATTTCAAGTACACTTAGTATTCACTAATGCATTTAGTTGAACGGCTCTCATAGGATGGTTTTAAGCAACAGACTTGGAAATAGCAAACGTCACTCCCACGCACATTACGTTGGCCAGGCCCATAGCCCCAACCCCACGCTAAGAGATTTGGAGGAATGTCTTTCTGTATTCATGTGAAAAGGCAATGTTATGGGAAACACAAATCATCACATCTGCCCCTATTAATAGATAAATTTTGCAACAAAGCTTTCTATGCAAACAGATCATTCCAGAAGTACCAAATATCTGTTTTGGAGAAATAATCTAAGAATAGGAACTTTATGATCCTATCAGCAAGTAAGACTACTAATTTAGAGGTGTTTCTCTGTTGAAGACTCACCCTGAAAGCGTCAAATGCTCCTAGTTACAAGGACTGGGGGGAGAGAGAAGACTTACAAGGCCGGAGGGTGTATTGAGAAGCAGAGACTGAGCTGAGAGGGATTTAGCAATCCAGACCTGTCATTTCAATTTCATAATCCAATAAAGGTTTTCTGCTGAAGATTTTGTGTATGCAAGTGTGTGTGCGGGTGTGTAATTATCTCTACTATTTCTGCTGACCAGGGGAAGCTATAATATATAATTCAGATGACTACCTTGGAATCACAATTGTCTAGGGGATTCTGCATTCCCACAAATGACTCATCTCTGACATCATCCAAATGCATTAAATAGTCCAGGAAACTCTATCCCTTCTAGTGTTGTTCATGCTCTTTTGTAAAATAGTGACAGAGGATACACTCATGTTCCTACAGCATATGCAGTTCTATATCTTTCAGTGCTTTTCTCAGGATTGAGCAGGAAAATTTATGAGCATGATAATGCCTGATTATTCTTGTCTTTTGATCCATTTCGATGCTTTTCCTTAGAGTCTATGCAGTCATCAGTCTATAGACATTAGAATCCACGGTCCGATGCATTTGGTTTCTCCAATGCCTAGAAAATCAAGCTGCACAGGTCAGTTCCAGACCTTCTGCAGTTGAATTATTTTGTATTTTTTTATTCTTTTTTTTTTTTTAATTTTTTTTTCAACGTTTATTTATTTTTGGGACAGAGAGAGACAGAGCATGAACGGGGGAGGGGCAGAGAGAGAGGGAGACACAGAATCGGAAACAGGCTCCAGGCTCTGAGCCATCAGCCCAGAGCCCAACGCGGGGCTCGAACTCACGGACCGCGAGATCGTGACCTGGCTGAAGTCGGACGCTTAACCGACTGCGCCACCCAGGCGCCCCTGTATTTTTTTATTCTTAAAGAAGACACAGTCAGGCTTAGACCTCCATATCCTGCCCTGTGCTATTCTTATTTCTGTAACAAAATTGAGACCTAAAATAGTTTTGCTAACCTCCCAGAACACATCTAAGGGAGAAGTATGGATAAAACATGGGACATTGAATTCCCAATCATACATATTATTCTGTTTTGCAGGTTAGCGGCTTAACTTTTCAATTTTGGGTGCACTGCACTCTTTAGGAATGCAGTATGCATCTAGATTTTGAAGTAAATTAAATGAGGCCCTTCAGTTCTCAACAGCTCTGTTCACATGTTTACTCTACATATTTCTTTCCCCAAGAGTGGAACAATGCAAGTGAACCTAACAGAAACAGGATTTTAGTTTCTTACAAAGCAGAGTCCAAACCATGTTGACACAGACAATATCAAATTTTCTCTCATCTCCAAAAGGTTTCATATTCTGGGGCATGTAAGCATGTCAAGACCCAATTTTCTGCCAATACCAGAGGGTTGTACATTTCATGTTCAAGGTACAGTGAGTTTGCCATGAAGACAGTGCAGTGTACCCCTAGAAATTTTGAATTTATCACAGACAAAACGAAAGTGGCCACTGAAGTGGGTAACTGTATCTGTTTCCCTCCTCTCCAAAAGTATCTAGTTTGGCTGAGAAAAATATACATTAGAAACCAAAAACTCTGTTAGGTCGTTTAAACACTCCTCATGTATTTTCACATACTTTAAAGGTTATTGTATATTTTAAAGAAATAAGAGAAGTCTAGCAAGCAGCAGAAAGAAAATAGATATCCAAATTTCTTTTTCATGTTTGTTCAGTTTGATTTAGAATAGATTAAGGATTAGCACAATTATATAAATACAGGGTAGGGCAGTGTTTTCTAAGCCATTTGTACGGAACACTTAATACCATTCAAAATAGATCTCATGGTCAAAAATAAATGGAAATGCTTGAATAAAAGACATGGAACAGATTTCTTTTAATGAAGGACTTTTCAGAGCTTTTAATAAACTAATATACATTGAGATTCTCCTAGATGTATGGTCTCCCAACGCTGTGTTTCCTAAACTTACTTGGCCACCATAAACTTTTTTTTGACAGATCTCTATTAACGTCTCAAGTCATATTAGTGCTCCACAGACTGGAGTTTGGGAAGTTACAATGGGAAGGAACTACAGCCCCCTTTTGGATTTTCTAGGAACTATATCCTTGCTATGCCTATGCAACAAGTGTTGTGGGACTTCAGCAGCTAAGTGGAAAAAATCAGAACCAATCAGTTCAATGTGGAAAAGCAAGTCAACGTAACAGAAATTTACTGAAGTTACTGCAATGTGGTGTCAGTGCGTCTAAAGGTAAGTACTTCATTATGAAAATAACCTAATGGAGGCAAAACCGAACTTGAAAAAGTAACAAAATGGTCCTATGCAAGCTAATGTCTCTCAGACACACCTCCCGTTTATTCATTTTACAAACAATTTAAGAGTCTTCTGTATAAGTCAAGCATCGGTCAAGCAAGGGTAAAGCAGTGAGCAGACACCTGAAATCCCACCTGCACAGAGGTTTTGGAGATCCTTGGTAGTATGATCCGGGCATTATTTTCCTGTTGATATATTTCCTGTTGATAAATTTCAGTCCTACTTGAGGTTTACCCCAATAGAGAGGCAATGATAATTACCCACAATAAGAAAATACCAGAAGTATGTTAAAACTGAACATTTCCTACTAAAAAGCTGCAGATATAATTTGATATGCAGATGATCAAATACTTTATTGTTAGATCTTTTTAAATATCAATGAGGTACTGTCTTAAGCAATCATTGCAGTTAGAGCCAAAAATGACATTTATATCTCAAGTTTCTGTTGAGTTTACAAGACAACTTTTTGTAGGTTTCCTCTAGACACTTTCCATCCCAAGAAACTGGGAGGCAATTATGTTTAGGAAATGTCACAATATTCCCCCCACACCATAAAGGAACTGCATTACTATACTATCTCCAGGCAGAGTCGGGCATTTTCCAAACAAAACATGAGCTAATCCAAAAGTCTTTACTCAATATGTAAACTTTCCATGTTTTCCAGGCTTGCCAGGCTAAAGATGGGGCCAAGAAGATTATAACATTAATGGAATGTAACTTACTTGTGTAATATAGGAAACTGGAAACTGCCATCCTTTTCATCAAGTCTAAGGGTGGGGTACAGTGGAAAAAAAGGATGAAGTTGGACTGAGCGCTCTTGGTTACTTTCTAATTTGTCCATCCTACACTTCAAGCTTTGGTACCCAGCTGGGTACCTACACTCTCTACTTTGTCCATCCTACACTTCAAGCTTTGGTACCCAGGAATGGAGGAGGAGCAAAGTGTAGCGGTGGGAAGATGGGAAGATGCCCGGATGCGTGTGGCGTGGGTAGCATGTGCCAGAGTGCCTGGGCATGCCCGTGCCAGGGCAAGATGGAGACGGAAAAGAGAAGCACTCTTAGAAGATGAAAGATGACGTTGATGTTCTTCTTACCTTCACTCCTGTCTTCATTTGCAGTGAAAACTAAGTCAGACAGCTCATAGTCTATTGACCCCTGACCATGTGTCCCTTTCTATGTGTTTGCCTTACCGGTTCAGTGACTGATGCTTCCTTGACCAAACTCACATGACATCTGTTTTCTGTTACAGGACCTCTACTATTTCCAGGGCTTTACTCTCCTCTCTCATTGGTAGAGGTTGCAGCCTAGTGTTTCTTGGGCCAATCCTGGCATGCAGATGGTGTTTTTGTTGGGCTTGGCTTTTCTCTCCCCCCTTAAACGTAGACCAAAATAAAATTCAGGATATTTCACATAAAGTCCAAGCTTCTGGCTTCTTTTGAAGAACTGGAACGTGTCACAATCCTGGCCTCAATATTTCTATAAGGTACAACCTGCTGGGGCTGAGGAGGCTGAGAGCTCCAACTCCATCTAAATCCCACCACTGATGTGACAACTGCAGATGTGCTCAAGGCAGGCCAGCTTCATTCATGTAAACCACCTGCCTGACCCCCGGAGGCAGTGACTACTCATCTCAGTGAAAAACTGAAACTCAGCATATACAGATGACCTAATCAAGATAATTCCTCCACCCTGCTGACGTAGGTTCTCTTCAAAGCTCATCCAGCTAGCATGCTCTGGTCCTGTGTCCCCAGCGGTCTTCTAGACCTCTTATCCATCAAGTATTTCTCCTCTTCTGCTTCTTCACCATTTTCCTCTGCATAGATTCTTCTCCTATCCATCCCCATGGAAAACCGTTTTTACCATCACAAAGGAAAAGTAAAGCACATTCCTTTACACTTTGTCTCACTCAAGCTATTTCCCTTGTCTTTACAGCAAAAAAAGAAAAAAGAATCCTGCAAGAAAAAGTGTTCCTTGTTCTTTGCAATTCTTTACCCACCACTCACTTTTCAAATGACTGCGATCTAGCCCCAGCAGACCTTGGAAACTGCTTGCGTTCACATCGCTATCAGCCTCCTGTCTCCCAACCTGACAGTTTTCATTCCTCACGGTATTAGCCTTGCTGCAGTCTTCGCCACTGATGACTACTGACTCTCTCTCTTGAAATTCTTCTTCCCTCGATTCCATAGCAGGACAGTCTCTGTGCTTTTATTCTCGTCCTGAAACTCTCATTGTCCAAGTTCGTTGAAGATTGAAAACATTTTTCATTTTTTTTTTTTTGAACATAAAATGTTAAGCGTTTGGTAGCCCTCAAATATTATATCCCTAATTCTTTCAATACCCCTCTGAGTCAGACCCAATTGCACCACACCCATATTTCAGACGATAAAATGTCCGTAAATACGGTGAATATGTTTTACGGGTTCATTCATCTGACAGAAGCAGAGTTGGAACTCAAATCCTGGTCTTTCTTGCAGTAAACCCAGCATGCTCTTAAGCACTGCTGTATAATCTCCTCTTTCTGAAGCTTCTAGATGGTTCCCAGGTTCACACTTCAATGCTCTCCTCATTTTACATGGTTCCATATGCAATTCCCGTGACGGCCATAGGCTTGCCAATCTCTTTCGTGTTCACGTTCTCAGATAATAGGCCTCTCTTTCAGGCTTTCCCTCCAATAATTGAATTCATTTATTAGCCCCCATGTTCTATATTTACTTTCATCTTAACATTTACAATGGTTTCATTCAACTTTTATATGGCAATTTTCTTATGAGGCAATAAATTCCTTGAGGAAACTATGTCTTAGCATCTTTTTTTTTTTTCAACGTTTATTTATTTTTGGGACAGAGAGAGACAGAGCATGAACGGGGGAGGGGCAGAGAGAGAGGGAGACACAGAATCGGAAACAGGCTCCAGGCTCTGAGCCATCAGCCCAGAGCCTGACGCGGGGCTTGAGCTCACAGACCGCGAGATCGTGACCTGGCTGAAGTCGGACGCTTAACCGACTGCGCCACCCAGGCGCCCCATGTCTTAGCATCTTATATCCCCTCTGCCCAACCCGGTTCCTGGTCCATAGGTGTTTAATGAGTGAATGAAACAGCTATCTACACATCTCTATTTAGAACAACCATAGTCCCCTCTTCTACCTTGTCTATATTTCCAACTCAGTATGTCTCAATCATTACTCTTGACTCCTCCAACTCTCACACCGTCTTCTCAATTTTCTTAGAGCATGCTACTAACCCCCACCCACTCATCTTAAGCCAAAAATCTGACTATCAATCAGTTTCTTCTCTTCCTCTTTATAATTAATCAAAATATTTCGTTAATTTTCCTCCTAAATGTATTTCCACCCCACCCACCCACTCCCCCAGACATATTTATGGGGTAGGTTCTATCATCCCCTGTAGGACAATTGCAATGGCCTGTGTGCTGGCTTCTCACCCTCTTCCAGTTCATTCTGTACAATATAATAGGATCATTCACTTTCTCTTTCTTTTTTGGTGCTCTCTGTTCTTTACCTTCCTCAAAGTTTTTCAACACTCTTTATATCTTACACAACAAAATGTGCCTCCTTAATTAAGCATGTAAGGCTCTTTATGATCTGGCCTTTGCTTATTTGTCCACCCGTCCATCACACCTGTCCTAATATACTGAGTTAGGCAATTCTGAACTAACAGTAGTTCTTGGTTGTTCCCCTCCTCAAAATTCCCTCACATATCTTATCCTTCTAGAAGATGTTATATGTTTTTAAGAGTCTCAGTTCAGGGTTGCATTCTCTGAGCAGCTCTTCGTATTTTCTGACACAGATTTAGATCTCCTTATAATGGGTCTCTCACTTGGGTGTATACAGTTCCACTTTAGTGATGATCACATTAAAAAGTGATGATTTCTTTGCCAATTTCTCCATGAGATTGGTAGAATGCTGAATGTTAATTTTCTGTAAGTATGTGCAGCTTTATGGTGAACTTATTCTCATCAATTCTTACAATAATTATGCGGTGTGGGTAGTGATGTTCCCTTTGTTGTTTGGAGAGACAATAACATTGATGAGATTCATAGAAGCAAGCACTGGAATCCAGATCTTGTGGTCCTTAATCTGATACACTTTTCATTCCGTAACACCACATTTGAAGCAGGACGCGGTGAGACTAGCATTGAGCATTAAGAGCTAAGTACACTAGAGTACATTAGATATAGTGGAGAATTTATTTATAGCTACTTTTGCCCATACAAAGAGTAGTCCACGGTGTAAGTTTATTAATTGACAATATACATTCCATTGTATGTAATTAAAACTGTGTGATGATTGTCAAGTAAATAGCATTGTAACTTGAGAACAGAAAGTAACCACATTGAACCCTTATTGAATCAATCTTGAGTTCTCTCTTCATTGTAAGAATATATATATATATATATATATATATATATGTATGTATGTATATGTATGTGTATTAGAACAAAGGCAATGAAAGGCACCTTGCTTTCGTTCTCAAGAGAACATCTGGCATGATTAAAATATAGAGCAAAGGAAACAGAGATTTCACTCAAAAACACACCTTTTCAGCTAATCTTTACATGCCCTCATTGAATTTTGTCTTGTTTGCTTTTATTATGATTGGGTGTTTTTTCTTAGCCCATGTTTCCTTCTCTCCAAGGCTTTATTTTTTTTCATAAGGACAAGATGGGTCATGACTATTTAGAATTTAAATATGTTGGTTTTCTCTACTGGAAAGGCTGAAAATACTCAACTTTTCACGGCTACTTATAGAAACAACCATGTAACATAGTTCTGGACTGTTGCGTGTTCATAGACGTCAGCAGAGGGAATTTCCGAGAAGGATTTAAAAAGGAAAAGACTTAGTAGCTATGGCCCATTTTGCCTCTTTATCTTTTTCTTCCTTCCCCCTTTTGCTGTTTGCCTTAGAGACGCAATGCTCTGAGGTACAGCTGCCATCTCACAACAGTGAAAACAAATGCTTCTTACAATGACGGTAAAGCAAAAGGTAGAAGGGGCCTCAGCTCTTGGTGCCATGTAAGCAGCTACGCCCACTCCGAATTGATCTAAGATGTGTTATCGTGTGAGATGATAAGCCCCCTGCTGTTTAAGCCACCAAGTTGGTTTTCTGTCCTTGCAGAGAAGGTCATTCCTGATACAAATGTTCTTACTCAAGAAGTACTCTTCATCTTTGCAATTAGATAGGAGAGGGTGGATTTCAGGACTCATCACCAAGACATCCACTTTATACTGCTCTGAAAAAATAAAAGCAGTAGAACTAGAAGAACCCAGAGAATCACTGAAACCACTTTATCTTAAAATTAGGAAATGAGAACCCAGAGTGGCTTAGGAATTTGCTCAAGGTCACCCTGCTGTCGAGCTTGACTGAGGCTCCTGGTGTCCTGAATCCCACTCTGGACGCTTCCCTGTATCTCTGAAATTAAAGAGAACGTTTACATCTGAGATCACCGAAATCCTGACGAAAGCCTTGCACAGACCATCATCAGCATTCTTCAGACTCAAGGTTGCGAAGCACGTGTCAAGGAGCCTTAGCAGAAAAATAATACTTGTTAAGGGGTGGAAAATTAACCACATGAGAAAGATTGCAAAAGATCTCGATATTTTTTTTTTTTAAGGTTTATTTATTTTTGGGACAGAGAATGAACGGGGGAGGGGCAGAGAGAGAGGGAGACACAGAATCAGAAACAGGCTCCAGGCTCTGAGCCATCAGCCCAGAGCTCGACGCGGGGCTCGAACTCACGGACCGCGAGATCGTGATTTGAGCTGACGTCGGATGCTTAACCGACTGCGCCACCCAGGCGCCCCTAGATCTCGGTATTTTTTAAAGCTGATGAATGAATGAGGCAGAAGCTAATTATCTGAAGTAGAAGATTAGGCTGTATTGGAACACGGGTCTCTGTGTTCTTTGCTCCTCCATTGGTGGTACCTAGAGCAATTCCGGGCATGTGGAGGATGGCCAATAAATGCTAATGAAATGAAATAATTAATAAAGGAATGGTGAACAACCATATATAATACCATCTTTATAAGAATAAGACTGAGGAAAATGATCTTTTGAACACGTAAAAGACTTAAGCTAGTTATAAAGGAAGGCATTTATGGCAGTGATAGCATATACCGATCATGAGAAGAGCATTTAAAAAACTCACAGAGAAAAGGGAGATTAATCACAAAGGAACAATAATTAGACAGGCAGTTGATTTCTCAACAGTGACAAGGGAAGTTAGAACAAAGTGGTCTCCTATCTTCAAAATGCTACGGGCGAGTAACTGTCGGCTGACAGTTTCACACGCGGCTAATTTATCATTCAAGAATGAAGGCAAAAATAAAGACATTTTCAAACAAAGAAGAACAAAAACAAGAGAATATACAAGGGCATACGGTACAGTGAAAAAAGTACATAACGAACAAGTAAAATTCTCTCCGGAGGGAGGGTGAACACCCACTGAGGAGAAGAGAGCAAAGAAAATGATAAATACATAGTTAGATCTAAACAAATGCTGATGGTTTCAAACAATAGTAATAATGTTTGCTATTAGACATTTTAAGAGACTGAAATAATCCATTGGGTAAAAATAACTTTAAAAAAGAATTGCTTAGCTTAAAACTGTTCTAAGCTCCTTGCCTTATGTGGGAAGAGAAAATTATTCATGTTAATGTATTAAGGTAACCACAAAAATGACGTAAGACAATAATACCGTGCATCATCTCCAGGAAAATAAAGATAAAAAATGAATTAAGAAGTGAATCAACCGAAAAGGGAAGAGGGGCAGCTGGATGTCTCAGTTGGCTAAGTGTCTGACTCTTGATTGCTGGTCAGGTCATGATCTCACCATCAGGCAATCAAGTCCTGGGTCGGGCTCGGCGCAGAGCCTGCTTGGGATTGTCTCTCTCTCTCTCTCTCTCTCTCTCTCTCTGTTCCTCGTGATTTGAGCTGCTCATGATTTCTCCTCCCCTGCTCATGATTTCTCCTCCTCTCAGAATAAATACATTTAAAAGAAAAGGGAAGAAAAGAGAAAAACAAAATGTATAAGGTATAATAGACAAACGATACACGAAGACGCAGGTAGGTTGAGGTCAAGTCAGAGGAAAAAGATACATCAGGCAAAACCAAGGAAAAGAAAGGTACTATGGCTATATTAGTAACAGGCAATATAGACTGGAGGCCACAAAGCACTATTAGTGAGAAGAGTTTACCACAAAGATATGATATAAAGATACATATATCATAGTATATACTTAATTATTTAAGCTCAACAAATACCCAAAAAATTGAGGGTCACATGGACAGTATACCACCATCAAGGTGGGAGAATTAAACAGATGTCCCAGTAATTAATAGATAAAACTGAATACAGATGTAGAAGAATTGAGCAATATAAGGAAACATCAATTAAAGAAGAAACTTGAACCAAAGGGTAGCCCTTATTAGAGCATGCACACTCTGCTCAAGCACACACAGAAGAACTTTTATGAAAATGGACCATGCGGGGGCGCCTGGGTGGCGCAGTCGGTTGGGCGTCCGACTTCAGCCAGGTCACGATCTCGCGGTCCGTGAGTTCGAGCCCCGCGTCGGGCTCTGGGCTGATGGCTCAGAGCCTGGAGCCTGTTTCCGATTCTGTGTCTCCCTCTCTCTCTGCCCCTCCCCCGTTCATGCTCTGTCTCTCTCTCTGTCCCAAAAATAAATAAACGTTGAAAAAAAAAAATTAAAAAAAAAAAAATGAAAATGGACCATGCATTTGGCCGTAAATCAAGTGCTATTGAATAGAAGTTTCTTACTGATCACAGTCTTAGACAATGATGAGATTAACCTGGAAATTAATATGAAACACAAAATTAACATAACGCTACCTCCATATTTGGAAAATTTTAAAAGACAATTCTGAGTGGCTCGTGACTCAGGGAAAAATATGATCATGGAAATGTCAAGATATGTAAAACTCTATGAATATGCCACACACAAAAATTGTCGGATAGGGCTAAGCTGTAAGTAAAATATATATTCCTGATATTCATTAAAAAAAAAAAAACAACTAAAGAAAGGAGCTATGCATTTCTAACTTGGAGATGTTGAGAAGTAGAATGAATCCATGGAACGTGGAAGGAAGGAAGCGATAAAGATAGGAGAAATCTGTGTAATAGTAAATAAAAATGTATAGAGTAATCAATAAAGCCATGGGTTCTCTGCAAAGACTAATAAAATAAATTTCTGGTAAGATTCACAAAAGAGACAGAAGGTTCAAATAAATAGTTCAAATAAAAGGTGGTACATAGTTACCATACAGTAGAATTTAAAGTATAGAAAATATTATATATAACGGCTTATATATTTGAATAGTGGATGAAAATATCCAAATTGGAAAATACAACTTATGAAACCTGAACCAAGAGGAAAAGAAAACCTGAATGGCTTTATGACCATTAAAGAAATTGAATCGCTAGTAAGAAATACACCTGTCAAAATACCACCCGGCCCAGAAGGAAAGCAAGGTCTGTCCAACGGTCAACAAGGAAACAATTCCAACCTTAAAAAACTCTTCCAAAGAACAGGAAATGAGAGAGCACTCCTCTTATTCAAACGAGATTTAGATGACCTTGCCACCAAAACTAGATAGGAAAAAACATACGCTACAAAATTACAGACTGGGTGTCAAAATTATGACCACAGTACTGGAAACTTTATGGACCGTGTATTTACAAGCAAACCTCGGTAATCTCGGACCCAGCCAGGGGTTAGACAAGCAGGGAAGCAGCCAAGGCAGTCACCTGCGTCTGGGCAGAATGTGTGAGCAGAGAGGCTTAGCGAGCAGGGTTGAGGAAGGCCGGTCAATTCATCTGCTTTATCTCAAGCTGCCCCTGTCCTTGTGATCTTGTGATAGGTTTACCCGCTCTTAAGGTTAAGGAAATGAAGACTTGGAATAATGAGATGATCTTCCCAAAGTAGAGACCTGGGAAGTAGTGGAGGGGGGATGCAAATTTAATCCTCTGCTTCCAAATTTAGTTTTGTGTCCCTTACAAAGTTTTGTACTCGTAAATGTTTAACTACCAGCTCTCTAGGGGGATAAAACCCCCCATTGGTAGCATTTGCTGATATCTGTGGTGTAAATGCTCCCATGGCTGATGTCAAGCTAGCACGTGACGTCATTGAGCACAGAGTTGGTAAGAGATGCCCACATTGGCTCTGCGAGCTGGTGCACACTAATTCCAATACAGCACTGCCCCGATCGTACTGAGTCCTGGTACCTCAAGCCTTCATTTCCTGTTGGTGCATTCCTGTTTGTTTCCTGAACACAGCAGTTTAGTGTCTTGCATGTAATAATACGGGAAAATTATTCATTTCATAGATATTGTAAAAAAAAGCCTTGCCCTCAGGGCACATACATAGTAGGGGGACGTAGAGAAACTAAAATAAAAGTAATTTATATAATATATTACAAGATAGTATGTATTTTGCTATGTATTTGCTATGTAATACATATATGTACATAGTATGTATTTGCTATGGAAAAATCAAGGAGGAAAATTGGATAGCCTTGACATAAAGGAGAAAGGATACAAAGATCCTGAGACATTAGCATACCTTAGAGTTTTCGATGACAGCAAGGAAGCAAATGTGGCCAGTGTCGGGAGGTTGCTGCTAAAAATCAGTAGGAGATAAGATCAGTAAATAGTACACTCATGTAAGCCCTTGAGGCAACTGAAGGTCTTTGGCTTTTGTTTGGAGGGAGGTTTCCATAGAAGTTCCTATTTATCAGTTTTTCTTTGTCTACCACACTCCATTTCAATGTGCAGTTTATTTCTTCGTTTATTTAGGGGAAAGTTTCCCATATTACATCTCTGTATGCTTCCCTCTCCCCGCACCGTGTCACCCGTTCCATTAGTTTAGTTCTCTAATTAAGGAAACCAATTATTCTTATATGGTACAATTTCATAAGATCTTGTTAATTATCATTCTTTTCTTTCTTTCTTTCTTTTTCTTTCTTTCTTCTTTTTTTTTTTTTTTTTTTTTCTGCTTATGGCTGTTGGTCTGGCTGTCACTTAAACCTATGCAGAACCATTTTTAGGGAACACATGGGTGGCTTAGTCAGCTAAGCATTGGACTTTTTTTTTTTTTTTTCCAACGTTTATTTATTTTTGGGACAGAGAGAGACAGAGCATGAACGGGGGAGGGGCAGAGAGAGAGGGAGACACAGAATCGGAAACAGGCTCCAGGCTCCGAGCCATCAGCCCAGAGCCCGACGCGGGGCTCGAACTCCTGGACCGTGAGATCGTGACCTGGCTGAAGTTGGACGCTCAACCGACTGTGCCACCCAGGCGCCCCAAGCATTGGACTTTTGATGTTTTTGGCTCAGGTCATGATCTCAAGGTTTGTGAGATCGAGCCATGGAGATCTGCACTGACAGTGTGGAGCCTGCTTGGGATTCTCTCTCTCTCTCTCTCTCTCTCTCTCTCTCTCTCTCTCTCAATAAGCATTTAAAAAAATAAGCATTTTTATTTCTTTCCCTAGCTACCACTTTTAGAAATGTTTACCATAAAGTTACATATTTTTCCTGGTTTGATTGCTACCAGTAAATCTTAGCTGTTTTTTTTTTTAACTTTTTAAAATTTATTTTTACAGACATTAGAAGAATATTTGTGATCCTGAATTATTCTGTCAACCTTACCCATACACTTCTTCTGAATTAATTTTTACTAAAAATATTTAGCCCAGAAGTACTAACACCCTACAAAATAAGCAGCATGTGTATTCACCAGATAATTCAGTGATTATTGGAGATGGTACCTCACAAGTGCATTTACTGCCACAAGAGCAGAATTTGAGTGATAAATGAAGAAAGAAATACTTCCAAATGCTTGAAATTCAGAGGAGGGGAGGATCATGTTCTCCCAGAAGTTTCTATCATCTCTATTTGTTCAGAAGAATCAGTTTACCCCAGACCAAGGATGTGCATTTTCTGTACTCCTATAATTCACAAAAGAGTTAGCCCTTTAGCTACAGTCATGGCTCTACCTCTGTCTTCTGTCTCTCTCTCTCCCTCAATTGTAGCATTTTGACACCCAGGAGACACTTGTCATGACAATAACCTTCATTCTTAGGAAGTGTAATAATAAAACAGACATTGCCTATCTATCTGAGCTAGCTGATGGTCTCTAAGACCTATGGTCTAGAATACTGGTTTGTTCAGTTTCTCAAAGGTTTCTCTGAACAGTTTCTGAGAAGAGACAAAGGAAATAGGAATGTTTAGCAGGCTGCATCAAGGGGAAAAAAGTGTTTATTGAATTTCATTTATTAAATAATTTTGCTCAACATCACTCTAGAACATTGAGGGATTTTTTCATAGAGTTTTGGACCGCATCTCCATTTGTTAGCCCTCTTGGTGAATAAGGGGTCTCTGGGTATCTTGTTCTGAGCACATTCATCTTGATTATGAGTCAGTTGAACTATATTATTTGGCAAGTGTCTATTTAGTATTCTTGGCATTGTTGGGTGTCTCTCCAGGATAAGTGTTGCAAAATGGGCAATTTTCTATTCAGAAACATACTGCAATAACTCCAGTTCTAAATGCTCAGTGTCGTTTCAAGTCGTATGCTAAGTGACAGAGCTAACACCTCTCCATAGCACATCTGAGAGAGGGCTGGATGGAAATCAGAAGGCAAATCACACCAGGTTCCAGAAGGCCCCAGACTGTGCCATTCAAGGTGGAAGGATTTGCTTCTCTGGTAAATGGTGGAAAGATCCTCTGTGGATTAAGACCTTTAGTTTCTCTTAAAGGATGAATGGGTATTACAAGTCCCAAGGATTCAATAAAAGCTTTATAGCTTTCGTATAGCTGAGTGTCCATCAGCCAATTCTGTGATTTTACTGTGTTTGTCTTTTGCAGAAGTCCATGTGAAACCTCAAATGTTCCTTTTATGAGTTCTTTTGTTACACACATGTGTTTCTGGTTAAATTAGTGGTGGTGAAATCTGGAAAAGATATCTGTAATTAGAGTCTGATTTTTGAAGTTCAAAAAAAGGAGGGTTAGCACATTCTCTATCAACTTTTCTCGCAAACAACTTGCTCTACCTTCAAGGACAGTGGCTCAACACAACAGCTCCCAGGATCCTCCAGAAAGAAAATGTGCACTTACTGCCATATTGTTAGAAGAAAAGGAGGCCTCCGGAAATTTTAAAGAGCTGTGTTTTTTTTTCTCTTCAAGATTCAAGTGAAGACTCTATGTAATAATTCCTATCACTTTTATTTATGGTGTGTTGGCTTTCAAAAAGCCACACACGTAGCCAAATTTGATCCTCAAACCAGTAATTTCGCTCCTGAAGGGTAAGTGTTCTTATGACTATTTTCTTCATTCGTTTTAAAAGAAAGAGAACTAGAAAAATGCCTTTTGTTGAACTAAGAGAGAGAAGGTGAAAAACCGCCTCCCTGTGTAGAAAAGTAATTCCTACTTCTTTTGTCCTGTGTGATCTGTGTCAAAAGACAGAACAGGACAATGTCTTAGCAGGGAGATGGCGGAAATCTCACAACAGACATGTCCTGAAGTAGAACTTGACCGCATTGCTCTGTTGTCCCAGTGAAGGATCCAGCTGCTTTATAGGCTGAGCCACACACTTAACCACTGAGAAGGAAGGTGACAGAGAAGAAGGAGAATAGAGGGAAATCCTTTCTCTAGTCCAATAGAGTCTTGCCCCGGTTTCTTCTCAGATTCCCAACCTGACCATCCTGCCATTTCTTCCCATGACCATAGTTCGCCTAAGATTGATGAAGTAGTAAATGGATATCTTGGGTCTTAAGCAAAAATAAAGAGTATTATTCCCTCCTTCTTTACCCTTAGTATGCCCTTTACATTTAATTCCTCAACTGCAAAGTAATATTTGAATAATAAAAAATTAAGTACACCCCTGGGAACATTTTATTCTATGATTATATTTCTGAAAGTTAAACATGGCTATTGAAAACATTGACACCACTTTTTAAAAATATATCCAAAGTTGGGATCTTGTTGCCATTTTTTATGAAATTAAACCAAATTTTTAAAGCAAGTGAAATATTACTCTATTGAATTTATGCTGTAAGTTGAGATGAGCTATGAGGATAATAAAAATTCACACCAGGATAAATAAAAATCCTAGAAAATTTTGCAAAGCAAAGCTTTCAGAAATCCCCTAAGATGTCAGAGTTGTTTTCCTGATGAAATGCTGGACCTATTTAAGGACCTAATTTCATATTTCTTCTTATTTGTAGTAGCACACCTTTATATTGTTCCAAATTGGTATTCAGAGAGAGAGAGACAAAGATTCTCCTTTAAGCAATATATATATATAGCAATGAAAAATACTTTCCAATATTACCAAATGTCCCCCCAAGAACAAATACTACTCCTGGTTGAGAGTCCTTGACTTAAAGTGTACAAAAATGCAGTAGTTGTAATATTTACTAATTGTGATAATTTAATATAGAGTTAAATATTCAATTCACCAACTCCTTTTTTTTAAGTTTAGTTATTTATTTTGGGAGAGAGAGAATGAACAGGGGAGGGGCAGAGAGAGAGAGAGAGAGAACCCCAAGCAGGCTCTACACCATCAGCTCAGAGCCTGATGTGGGGCTCGAACTCACAAACCATGAGATCACGGCCTGAGCTGAACGCAGATGCTTAACAGACTGAACTACCCAGGTGCCCCTAATTCACCACCTATTAAAGGAGCTTCTGATATATTTCAGGCAGCATAGGGCTTGCTGTGATGACTGTAATAATGTCTCCAGCCCTAGGAACATACAATTGAATAGGCAAGAAGAGTCAAGTATACGAACGACAGGAACAAAGGCAAAATATGGTAAATGACATAAACATATTTTTTTCTACCACTCCACAAAATAAAAATAAAGTAACTGTTCCATGGCTAGAAAGAGAATTGACCATATAAAGAAAAATTGTTCATCAATAGCAAACAATAGCATATTTATAAAATGCTGTGACCTACAAAATACTTTCACATACGTTTTTCTCACATTTATTCTTCACAAACTTATTAGGTGATTACATCTCTTTTAAAGATAAGTTATTTGTCTCATCCAGGGTCACACAATAGGTAAGTGGTCACGCCAGGAGTCTATGCCAGACCGGTTGATTGTAAATCCAGTCTTCCTGTGGTTACAAATGAGATAACCTCAGCATCTCCATAGTGTTATAAAGAGGTATGTACCCACACCTTTGGAACGAACGAAGATTGAGAGAAGGCAACACCAAGGTACGTTGGGTGTTTTGGGACAGGTAGGCTTTAATCAGACTGAGAAAAGTGAGGTCTTTCTAAGTAAAAGAATTGGCAAGGAGTTAAAAACAATCTTGGCATGATGCCTGATGCAAAAGAAGAGCTTGCAGAAGACAAAGTTGGCCAAGCAGACTAGAGTCAGAACTGAAAGTTCTTGTATGACAAGCTAAAAGTTTTAACTTTATCATAAGGTTTTAGGTGACTGTAAGCTACTCGGATTTTTAAGTATGATGGTAAGAACATTTCCATTTGAAGAAATAAGGCTGTTACCAGTTTGGAGGACCTCTGGAGATAAAGCTAGAGAGAGGGGGCGTAGGTAAGAGATCATTTCAATGGCCTGATGAAAGTTGGTGAGTGGTCGTGAGTATAAGAGAAAACGGACCAAGAAGCTGTTTAGGAAGCAGACCGGACAAGGGATTTGGGGAAGATTAAGCGTGGAGAACGAGGGTATGAAAGTAGACATTATCGCAACATGATCCCATTTTCCAGGGCAGTGTATGCATGAGGAAACACACATTTGGAAAGGGAAGGTGGAAGGGTAGTAAATGACTAGTTAGAACCTTTTAAGTATAAGGTGCCTGAGCGATAAGCAAGCTGAGGTTTCCGTTGGAAAGACGGAAATGTGGGTCTTGAGCTCAGAGAAAGGACCAGGTGTGGACACAGTGATTGGGGGCAAGAGCATATGGGGAGTAGTTGAGGCATGAGAGTACATGTGCTGAGGCAGCGACAGCCCTGACACCAGGTTCTGGAGGATTCCATCACCGAAGGTGAGATGAGACCAGGTAAGCTGAGAAGGAGCAGGTGGAAAGCCACAGACCCTGCCATGAGGAAGTCAGTGAGGGGAGGTGGGATGGGAGAAGGGTGCCAGACCAAAAGCGGCAAGAGTGTAGGAAAATGCAGAAACGCCAAGTAAGATGGGGTCTCAGAACCCACCATTAGATGTGATCATTCCCACTGTCTCTCTTCCACGCTTTGCCAAAAAGGCCTAAGATTCTTCTGTAAAGTTGTGTTGTTTTTCTGCAATAGTACTGCTGAATCTCTGGGACAGAGAGAGTCCAAGGCCTGGAACTTTCTCCATTTTGCAGAAGCTGTTTCCTTCCTCTTAAAAAAGGGAGAAAAAATTAAAAAGCCATTTTCTCTTTGAATGACATGAGTGGGTAGGCATTTGTTCAAAAGTTAAAACTATGTAGCCACAAAGATCTATCTTCAAGGGAAATACAATACAAACTTTTTAAAAACCTCTTTCTGGTTTTTGTTAGTCCCCTCCCCCGCCCCCCCCCCCCGCCCAGAATTAATGTGTTGGTAGAAAAGTGAAAGCAGAAGTCAGACTATAACAGATTGAGGGTGAACAGAGGAGGAGGAAGCAGACAGTTTTGAGAAATCTGTGAGTGAAAGGAAGGAGCAGTAGTAGGAGTAAGCAGCTATAAAACGTGGCGGAATAGATGAGGTACGTGCTCATCAAGGCAAGGAGAAAACGTGGCAGAGTGATATAAATGGTCATGCCAAAAAAAGAGCCTTCTTAGAATGAGAAACATCTCTGGGGCGCCTGGGTGGCGCAGTCGGTTAAGCGTCCGACTTCAGCCAGGTCACGATCTCGCGGTCCGTGAGTTCGAGCCCCGCGTCGGGCTCTGGGCTGACGGCTCAGAGCCTGGAGCCTGTTTCCGATTCTGTGTCTCCCTCTCTCTCTGCCCCTCCCCCGTTCATGCTCTGTCTCTCTCTGTCCCCAAAATAAATAAAAACGTGGAAAAAAAATGTTTTAATAAAAAAAATAAATAAATAAAAAAAGAATGAGAAACATCTCTAACACGCCTCAAAGCTCAGAGTTTGGGATGCCCCCCTGGAAGACCAGCTCTTATTTAACTTTACTAAATTTGCTGACCTACTTAGATGATTTTCTTTCACCTTCCACCTTCCCACAGCCAAAAGACTGACCACCTGATGTTTTCTGTACTTAACATTAACGAAAGAAAATACTGAAAAGAACCCCTTAAGCATTTTCTCTTGTCTAGATAACTGAATTTAAGCTTTTGGATTGAGATGTACTCTGTACACATAAAATAAATACAATCAAATCCCTAAGGCCACTCTAAGTACTCTAAAAAGAGTTGCTCCTTCTAGCAAGTGTCAATTGAGTGGCTTTTTGAAATGGATTTCAACAACCTTCTCCAAAGAACTACAGATGATCTTTTTTGCCAAGTCACAAACAGAACAGTGTTGAGGAAACAGGCAGCTTTATCTTATAAAATTTAAAAAAAAAAAAAATCCTTCTGTGAGGAACAGTAGAGAGAAATTTGGGCCCAAGACTGACTGAGGGAAATACACAGATTCAACAAATCCACTGAGAACAGTAGAGCTTGGTTTTCTCTGCTTACTTATTCAGAGATTCCCTAGCTTGCTCAAACTTTGGGTTTTGGTTTATTTGTGGGGCTACTTAAAAATATTCATAAAGTACATTACTGGTTGGTGTTTGTGAGAGAGAGAGAGAGAGAGATTTTTTCCCCTCTGTTGTACCATCAACTTAGCTCCAAGTCTTGAAATTCAAAACCTCACTTACCCATTGTTGCTATATTTTTCTACTCATATAATACAGAAGATTAAAGGCTGAACCTGTGGGAAATGTGAAAATTAATCTTACTTGAAAAACAGTGAATTAAGAAAACACTCTGCTGAGCATTTGTAACATGTAAAAACCTGTCTAGAACAATGTAACAAAAGCAGACAGAATTGAACTCTTGAGAGATGTGGGTAATGTAATGAAAATAGCTGAAAATAGATGGAGGGTGGAAACAGAAGAATCATATAGAGCTTAACCTTCTGTCAAAACATTCCGAATTCAATATGTCCCAACAACAAGCCTACAGGACAGCAGTTTATGGTCTATTGCCTTTTAACATTTTACTGTGTGGAGTTCATTCAACAAGCGTCAGTTGCCTACCCAGCAAACACACTCCAGTTGCTTTGGGGAATTCAAAATAAGAATATGGGGCAAAGAGAGGTTTGCCTTCAAAAAATCTTCCATTGCTAGCTGCACCTACTTCAGGATTCATCTGCATTTTTATTTTCTTCCTTGATTTGCTATGCTAATTCTTTTGGCCTTAAGCGTGTATTTCAAATCTTTTGTTATTCATATACGTATTATAGTAAATCATTCATCAACAAACTTACAAGATGGCAGACTCCTCATCAACAGGGAAGGGATGGACTTCATTCTATCCAAGGGCATGTTTGATGAAGGCATGAAAATCAAATGAATGAATGAAGGAAGGAAGGAAGGAACAGTTGAATGAGCATAGTATACAAAGTATTGAAGGGAATCAAAGACCATTCAAAAATTGATACAAGATATAATCCAACATCAACAAACAAACAAACAACCCAACTGAACAATAGGCAGAGGTCCTAAATAGACATTTTTCCAAAGAAGACATACAGATGGCCAACAGGCGTATGAAAAGATGCTCAATATCACTAATCATCAGGGAAATGCAAATCAAAACCACAAGGAAATATCACTTTACACCTATCAGAACGCCTAAAATCAAAAAGACAAGAAATAACAAGTGTTGGCAAGAACGAAGAGGAAAAGGAACCCTTGCACACTGTCGGTGGGAATGCAAATTGGTACAGCTGCTGTGGAAAACAGTATAGAGGCTTCTTAAAAAGTTAAAAATAGGGGCGCCTGGGTGGCGCAGTCGGTTAAGCGTCCGACTTCAGCCAGGTCACGATCTCGCAGTCCGTGAGTTCGAGCCCCGCGTCAGGCTCTGGGCTGATGGCTCAGAGCCTGGAGCCTGTTTCCGATTCTGTGTCTCCCTCTCTCTCTGCCCCTCCCCCGTTCATGCTCTGTCTCTCTCTGTCCCAAAAATAAATAAACGTTGAAAAAAAAATTTAAAAAAAAAAGTTAAAAATAGAAATACCATGTATACCATACGATCTGATAATTTCACTACTGAGTATTTACCCAAAAAACACAAAAACACTAATTCAAAAGGATATATGCACCCTTATATTTATTGCAGCAATATTTACAGTAGCCAAGATATGGAAGTAAGCTAAGAGTCTATAAGTAGATGAACCAAGAGGGAAGAAGTTGTGTGTGTGTGTGTGTGTGTGTGTGTGTGTGTGTGTGAATATTATGCAGCCAGAAAAAAGAATGAGATTGTGTCATTTGTCACAACATGGTTGGACCTAGTAGGTATTATGCTAAGTGAAATAAGTCAAATTGAAAAATGGGATTTCACTCATTTAAAATCTACTAAATAGAATAGAGCAGTAAGTCATTAAATATAATCTATTTAAAAAAACCAACAGCAACTGAATAAAGAAACAAAAAACAGAATCAGACCTGTAAACGCAGAACAAACTGATGGATGTCAGAGGGGGTGGGCAAAAGGGGTGAAGGGGAGTGGGAGATACAGGCTTCCAGTTACGAAATGAGTAAGTCATGGGGATAAAATGCCCAACATAAGGAGTATAGTCAAAGATATTGTAATCATATTGTTGCATGGTGACAGATGGTAGGTACTCTCGTGGTGAGCATAGAATAATGTTTAAACTTGTGGAATCAGAATGCTGTGCACCTGAAGCGAGTGTAACATTGTGTGTTAACTGCGTTCAAATAAAAGAATGAAGTTGATATTAGAAATTCTAAGACTGAACCTGAATAGCTAAGCATTTTATATTACACCTGAAAAAAACTCAAATTAGCTGGGTAAATACAATCTTGTTACCAATCAACTTTCCTTAAGCTAGACAATATATGTCTAACAAATAGTTCTGCCTGCATCATTCTTTCCGTATTATACTATCTAACCATCTAGAGGGTTCTCAGCTCTCCTTAGCACACATTTTCTTGTGTGGATGAATTTCCAGAGTTGTAAAACCAACAGAGCTGTGAATGTGTTTAAAAGATAGCTAACCGAAGCTATGGTTTCTGGAAATCACTGCAGTGGTATAGGACAGTATTTTGAATAGCCTGGGAATATTATGTGACTCACACAAATGAAAGCAAAGAGAAGTTACCTTCTCTCTATTTGCAAGATACCATTCATCTTAATGTGAGGCAACCATCTCACCTTGACATCCACGGAAAGTAATAAAAACTTCTCCCCCTTTCCCCTTAGGCAAGATTTCTGTCTCCAGTTGGCCCCTTTTAATTGACTCAGATTGCAACACTGAAGAGAGCTCACTCCAAGTGAACCACCTATAAACAAGAGCTGAAGGTGTTACTTGACTTTCTATAAGAAAAACTATCTCAGGGCACCTGGGTGGCTCAGTCAGTTAAACATCCGACTTGGGCTCAGGTCACGATCTCAGGGTTTGTGAGTTCGAACCCCGCCTCCTGCTCTGTGCTGACAGTTCGGAGCCTGAAGCCTGCTTCAGATTCTGGATCTCCCCCTCTCTCTGCCCCTCCCCTGTTCACACTCTGTCAATCTCTCTCTCAAAAAATAAACAAACATTTAAAAACCGATTTCCTAACACTATGTTGCGTGAGTTCAGGTAACTTAGCTATTACACTTGGATGATACAGTCCTGAGACAAGTTTGAGTTTTACGAGTGGATAGTGAGATAGACAGATGAACCTGTGGGCACTCAGCGATTTTTTGAAAGGCTTGGTCGATTGAATTTAGTTTAAATGCATTTCATCGCTTATTACTATTTAAAGACATTTCATTTTACTAACCTCACTGTTCTCCTCCATTGGGCTGCGGGGCTCTGCTACCTTGTTCTGATTTTTTCTTCTGAAAACAGGCTCTAAGCTAGTAGCATTGGAAGCTCACTAGGTTGTCCAGACAACGGGTCAGAAAGCTGGATGTGAGATTTCTAGACTTTTCAGATTTCACTCTGGGATCTCAATCCCACATCACAAGCAAAACTCCTTGATCTGACGCCTGCTGTTTAACCCTCCCCATTGCCAAATACACCGCCTCCAGAGGCCAGGAAACCACAGGTATCAAAATAGTGCTGTGGCTGAGAACATAATTGGGGCAGCAGGAGCTGGGAGCGGCCTCTCCTCATGCCCGGCAGTGAGGAGAGAGATCAAAGACCATGAAACATCCAAGTCAAGTCCCCCACCGGGGGGTTTCCTGCACATAACCTTCTTGTTTAAAATAACTCACCTGGGACCTGTAAAATAGCATTGCTTTTCCTACAAGTGCTTCTCTGAATAGAAGGGGAAAAAACACTGATCTTCAAAGAAAGAAACAGGAAAAATTCTGAGGGCCGATGGATGAGTATTCGTAGAAAACTACAAAGGTTTACCAACTAAAGATACATTCTCTACAACAGACATACTTTGGGCAGTTAGTTGGGTTCGAGAGTCGTGTTATAAAAACTTCTTTGGGGGAAGCAGACATGTGTTTGGATTACTAGTATTGTCGGTCTTCCTTATCTCCAGGAACCTGCCTGGGGAGTATACCAGTAGTCCGATGCATGTTTGGCCATGCTACTGTGGTCAGTCCTCTTCCGGCTCTTCTCACGTCCCCAGGTATCAAGACACAAGTTCGCTTCGAAGCACAGATTCATTTTCTCCTATGTTGCTTTGTTTCAAAGCTGAAAGTTTAGACAATAAGATTGAAAGAAAGAAGCAGTTACGATCAGGAGTGAAACACTCCCTGCTGAAGGTCACTGACTTCCCTTTACAAAACGAAATAGACAGTCTTACTGATTTCTGCAAGGAAATTGGTATTTATTTTTTCGCTCTGACGTGCTCCCTGCATGTTTAGCTAGTGCAGTGATAGCTGCACTCTCTACTGAAAAGGGTTTGCTCTTCGGTATATCAAAATAAAACATTTTTTTAAGAGGTGGGTGAGGTTAATAGGGTTTGTCCTGAAACTGACACTCCCAACACTTTCTCTCTGCCAACATCTGCATGCGTTCAGGGTTCCTTCCAAACAAAGGGGTTTCTGATTATAATCCTGGATTGTTATTGCCATGACTGGTGCAAAAGGATATTTATTTTTATCCATTTAGTAAAGAAAAATAGTTCCAAGGAAAACTCTAGTTGTGATTCATCATGTGCTTCGCTACCACTAATACGAAGTGTTTAAAAATTTTTATTTTAAAAACTCACTACAAATAAATTATTCATTGTGCTGCTTTTACCCCTTATTCCATCCACTCCTTTTTTATCTAGAAAATAAGTATTAGTGAGAAGAAAAGTTCAATCAGGATGCCAAGGCAAGATTCTCCCCATATACATTTATTCATAGTACTCCTTTTAGAAGGGTCTTTGTTGCAGGGGGGTATATCTAACTGTCAATCGTTTCATTTGGCAGATCGTTCTTTTTATTCCGATTTGTGTGTCCCTTTACTTTCTTTAGGTCACACGGGCAGTCAGCATAAGAACATGATTAGAATTTAAATAATCTCATGCCTGTTTCAAAGGCAGTAAGCCCTCCTTTTCTTCCCTAAACATGATGAGTCATTGGACGATGGTCCCATAACATGAGTGGTAACTCTAAAATAGTGTGCAAGATTTCCTTAAATCATGTCAGCAAGTAGTTCCAGAAGTGTATCATGACCATTCTGAAATGGAAGGATAAAAACAGAAATGAAAAAAGTGAATTAACATCAGTTTTCAAATGGGCTACTTTACAAGTATCAGTTTTTGCAGAAGCCATGAATCCAAGAAGAAAAGACCAACTGTCCAAAAGCAACAGAAACGTAAGATGTGTAACAATAATGGTAATTAGTGATTACCATTTCTAATGAGCCCAGGTCCAGTCATTTTATAAATCCTAGCAGAAAAAAAAAAAACTAATCTCTAATAAGGGAACTTCAAGGTCAAGAGCTTAATTGCTTAGATGTTCCATTAGTTAACAACACACGATGTTGTCTTCCTTTCCTGACATTTTTTTGCAGACTTATGACATTCTCAGTTCCCTGTCACAAAAGCAAATTTAATTAGTGTCTATCCTTTCTCAGAGGTGGATAAAAGCATCAGAGGTGGGTTTAAAAAAAAAAGATTCCTGAACCTAACCACCTCTAGTGATTTGACATGAAAGGAAATTGGTCATTAAAAGCCAATTTCTCAGGGCAGAAGGTCTCTGCTGAAACAGTTTCCTTTTCTGGGTCACCTCAATTAAAAGTTAATTCCTCTGCAATATACCTAGTAGGCGATAATCCACTCTGGTTTGTAAATTGACGTAAATCTGAACTGATGGTCCCACTTCCTGTGTTCCGAAAAAGGTCAGGGGGACAATTACAATGGCAGCCAACTTTGTCTAATCTTTCTATCTTTGGCAGGAAGTTTGAAATAAAAGTTAATTGGGAAAATATAATGCCTGAAAGGTCGTCTGCCAAGATTACATGTAGTCTAAAGAAAGTCTTGAAACTGGTTCCCTCTACCCTCTCATTCCCAGAGTTCCCTATCACGGTGCACGTTAGGAACTCAAAATAGGAATCACAGTGTCCTACTAACACACTGAACATCCATTCTAGTTTCTAGCCCAGCTGAGATTTCACCCTGTCACAAACGCACATCGGTTCTCAGATATCACATATTTTGGTCCAAGTTCCCATTATATTTTAAAAGATGGTGGGTGGGGGTAATGTCAGCAGGATAGTAGACTAGAAAGTTTTGGGCCTTTATTCCCCCCTAGATATATCAATTAAACGATTAGCAATGGACTAAAATAACTTCATAGGCACTCTGGGAACCAGTTAAAAACCTACAGAAATCAAGAGGTACCCAATCAGGAAAAAAAACACATTCAAAAGGGTAGGAATTTTCCTTGCCTTTGTCCTACCTCCTACTTGGCAAGATACAGCACGGTTTAGAAGAAGCAGTGGCTTGCTCCCCGATTACCTTCTATGGAAGGGAGGGAACGGAACAGAGTGAATTTGTGACACGGCAGTCTGCAGGCTCCCTGAGGTATTAGTCTCTGAGTTACCTAATCTTGATTCAGGTGCTCAAAAGCAGTTGAGGTCTCAAACTAAGGGAAGCTGGGGGAAGCATCAGGCACAGATTGTGAAAACGTCAAGAAGACCACTAATCCACAGATGCCTGTGGTAAGAGGTTTCTGATTGAGAAATTAAATAGAACAGCTGAGGTGCCAAGAGTAGGCAGGAGTAAAATTCTAAAGGAAATCAAGGCACTTAAAAGCAACCATGTATAAGGTAGAATTAGAAAAACCCACACACACACAAGCCAAGGAAGGAGGCACACCGTGGAAAATCTTAAGAAAACCTTAAGTGTTTGTGCCGCAATGATTAGTGAAGGTTTCCCCTGAACAGAGACAGTCTGCGAAGACTGAGAAAGGTGGATGTTTTGGCAAAATTAAAAAAAAAAAGTCGTAAGGCGTACAGCGACAGAAGAAAATATGGTCTGTTAGAGGAAATAAAACAAATCTGTAAAAACCATTTCTGAAGAAACACATGCATTAGACCTCCTTAAAAAAGAATTTAAGACAACTACCTTAAATATGCCCAAAGGGTTAAAGGAAAACATAAACAAAGAACTAAAGGAAATCAGGAAATGTTATATGAACAAAACGAGAATATCAACAGAAATAGAAATCATAAAGAACCAAATGGAAATTAAGGAATTGAAAAATTCAGTACAGGAGTTCAACAACAGATGTGAACAAGCAAAGGAAAGAATCGATGAACTTAAAGACAGTTAATTTAAAATTATTGAGTCTAAGAAGTAAAAAGACAAAAATAATGAAAAATGCAAAGAGCTTGAAGGATTTATGGAACTCCATCAAGCAAACCAATATACACATTATGGAAGAAAGGGTCCCAAAGGAAGAGTGAACAAAAGAGAGAATTTATTTGAAAATATAATGGCTAAAAACTTCCCAAATTTGAGGATATACATGGATATACACATAAAGGAAGCTCCACAAACTTCAAGCAGTATAAACCCCCAAACTGCCACCCTACACATTATATTAAAACTGTTGAATATCAAAAAATAAAGACAGCATCTTGAAAACCATAAGAGAAAGGTCACATACAAAGAATCCTCAATTACATTACCTTACAAGCCAGAAGACAAGTGAAATGATATATTTAAAGAACTGAAAGAAAACCATAATGAGATACCACATCACACCCATTAGAATGGCTATTATAAAGCAAACAAAAACAATAAATGCTGGCCAGAATGTGGAGAAATTAGAATTTTTGTGCACTGCTCATGGGAATGTGCAATGATATATAGCTGCTATAAAAAATAGTCCGGTGGTTGGGGCGCCTGGGTGGCGCAGTCGGTTAAGCGTCCGACTTCAGCCAGGTCACGATCTCGCGGTCCGTGAGTTCGAGCCCCACGTCGGGCTCTGGGCTGATGGCTCGGAGCCTGGAGCCTGTTTCCGATTCTGTGTCTCCCTCTCTCTCTGCCCCTCCCCCGTTCATGCTCTGTCTCTCTCTGTCCCAAAAATAAATAAAAATTGAAAAAAAAAATTAAAAAAAAAAAAAATAGTCCGGTGGTTCCTCAAAGAGCTAAACAGAATTATCATAAAATCTACCAATCCCATGTCAAGGTATATACCCAAAGGCACTGAAAGGAGGGACTCAAACAGACACTTGTACACCAATGTTTATTGTAGCATTATTCACAACAGCTGAAAGGTGAAAACAACAGTTGAATGGATAAAATGTGTATATACATACAGTGGAATATTATTCAGTCATAAAAATGCAGTTCTGATATATTCTACAGTGTGCATGGACTTTGAAAACATTATGCTGAGCAAAAATAGCCAGATAGAAAAGAATAAATACTGTATGCTAGCTCTTATATGAGGTACCAAGAATAGGCAAATTCATAGAGACAGAAAATTACCAGAGACTAAGAGAAGGAGAAATGAGAGTTAATGCTTAATGATTACAGAGTTTCTGTTTAGGGCAATAAAAAAGTTTTGGAAATATATAGTAGTGATGTTTTCACAACATTATGAATATAGCTAATTCTACTTAAACTAGTTACATATGCCTTAAGGACCACGTCCTAGAAGGATGCCAACAGCAAACCCACTATAATAAGGCCGAAAGCCAAGCTCCAAAGCCATTTGCAAATAGAGAGAGTTTGAAGTTTGAGTGGCCGAATTAGAGGGCCTTGGAAAACACTACTTCTCTTTTTATAGATCTTCCTTAATAAACCATAATGCTAAGCTTATCCAAATTCAAGTTTAATCAATAAATGATTCATCCACCCAACAGAACAAACATCAGTGTTCTTCAGAGGACAATAATGGACTCTGAAGTTCTATAATGTACCATCCACATTGTCTACAACAAAAAATTCTAATTATGCAAAAAAATAAAGAGGATAAGTATGAGTCATAATCAAGAAAAAAGCATCCAACAGAATCAAAGGCAACAATGGACCAGATATTGGCCTTAGTAGACAAAACTTGAAAGCACCTATTGTAAGTATGTTTTAAAAATTAAAAGAGGGGCGCCTAGGTGCTTCAGTCAATTAAGCATCTGACTCTTTATTTTAGCTCAGGTCATGATCTCACGGTTCATGGGGTTGAACCCTGAGTCATGCTCTGCGCTGACAGTACAGAGCCTTCTTGGGATTCTAACTCTCCCTGCCCCTCTCCCCCGTCTTGTGCTCTCTTTCTCTCTCTCAAAATAAATAAATAAGCTTTTAAAAAATTAAAATTAAAATTAAAACATGCTCAAAGAATGGAAGAAATGCAGTTGTAATGAGTCAACAAATAATCTCAGCAAAGAAATGGAAATTATGAAGAGCCAAGTGGAAATTCTAGAACAGAAAAATTAAAAGGAATAAAAATTCAAAATCTACTAGACGAGCTCAACAGCAGACTGGAGATAGTAGAAGAGTCAATGAACTTGAAGATACAAATAGAAATCATGCCATCTGAAGGACACAGAAGATTGGAGGAAAGGAAGAGCATCTTAGGACTTGTGAAACAGTGTCTATGATATAAACAAAGATGCACTGCCAACATGTCCTTTCAGGGACGGTCTTTCAATCCAGCTATAGGGAATATAGTTGGCATATAGTTTCCAGCTATGCTCTCCTTCAGGGCCTGCCTTACCTGCAAAACTCTGTCTTGTCCAAAATCATTTTGGGTACATCTGGTATACCAGATGACTGAGCAAAGCAGAGGTAAGAGGGCTTGGTCACTTAAATCTAACATGAGCAATATGAACTCCAGAGATTCCTACACTTTGGACTGTGTTTTCTTGGCCTACATCACAGCTTTTCTTCTGTCCTTCTCCCTTCCTTTCACATGGTCCCATCCCACTAGAGATTTTGCATTGCAGCATCTACTTTCAGAGAACTCAGCCTGGGAGCTTTTACACTGACAGTGTTCTAGAAAGCGGTTGATAAGATGAGATTTGGGACATAAGTCACTCATTGTTCAGATGGACATAAGGGTCCTAAACTGATGCACGGAGGAGGACAGACAGCCCTGGACACAAGGGGATGTTCGAATGCTGAACTTTCAGTGGGAGTAAACTGGAATGATTTGCTGTTGGAAGGCAATGCACGAGAGGATGCCGCACAAGCATCAGGCTTATCAGAATTTTCAGATTCATGGAAAATATAGATAAAAAAACATTGAGATCAGATGGCTGTTGTTAAGTGGTGTTGGTGCTATACAACAATAGGGCCAAAAACTGAGAGGTCATAATAGACAATGAAGGCCTATTACAAAGAAGTTTTATCCCCTGTAGCAGCAAAGTAGAGAATGTAAGAGGCCAGTAATTAAGAGTTCGAGTGGCTAAAATTCAAAGGTTTTTACATTCCCAACTAAGTAACCTCTGCGAAGCCAGGGTTGGAGCTCTCGTGATGAAACCCATGGCTTGGACCCATCTAGTGAGCACTCCCAAAGAGCTGATTCTCTCGACTTCTCTGAAACTTCTCAAAATGCATGAACTCTGCAGGGTTCCCTAGGAAGAGTTAGCCTTGTATCTCGTGCTGAAAAGAAAACAAACACCTCTCCCTTCAATAGGTTTTCCACGCAGAATTTACCTCTACCTCACGTCTTGGCCATTCAGCCTATAAGGTTAAATCATAGGAAAGTGTCGGGGCACCTGGATGGCTCTGTCGGTTAAGCGTCTGACTCTTGATTTGTGCTCAGGTCACGATCTCATGATCAGTGGGATCAAGCCCCACATCAGGCTCTGCACTGACAGCACAGATGCTGCTTGAGATTCTTTCTCTCCCTCTTCCTCTGCCCCTTCCCCCACCCTCTCTCTAAAAATGAATAATTAAACATGAAAAATGTTTTAAAAATCATAGGAAAGCTCAGCTGTGCATGTACTAAGACTGGTAAAGAAGAAACTGACTATATTTAAAGGAGCTGAAAGATTTAGCTGGTTAGTATTGGCCAGAACTAGAGGGAATATGTATGGTACCAGATTCTGAGGGTGCTGAATGTGATGATTAGAACTGGGGCACAAAACAGGAGAGGACTGACCTGGGAATGCTCTCCTGAGATGCCGTATGGTCCTGGCAAGGGCCATAGGAGATGAGGCAAACTTGCAGGAAGGATGGCCCTTAGCAGCAGGAAAGAAGCAATGGCCCTCACTGAGCAAAATCTAAATACCAGAATTGCCACAGAAGACGGTAGGAAGAGGACTAACAGGCTCAAGATGGTAGGCATGCTTAAACATGAGTACTGAGACCATGAAAATCCTAGAAAAGAATACAGGCAGTAATTTCTCTGGCATTGGCCATAGCAACTTCTATCTAGGTATGTCTCATGAGGCAAGGGAAACAAAACCAAAAATAAACTATCGAAACTACATCAAAATAAAAGCTTCTGCATAGTGAAGCAAACAGTCAACAAACCTAAAAGCCCATAGAATGGGAGAAGATATTTGCAAAGGATATATCAGCTAAAAGACTAGTATCCAAGATAGAAAAAGAACTTACAAAACTCAACACCCCCAAAACCCCAAGTAATCCAATTAAAAATGGGAAGAAGACATGAATAGACCTTTTTCCAAAGAAGACACACAGATGGCCAACAGACACATGAAAAGATCACTCATCATCAGGGAAATGCAAATCAAAGCTACAATGAGATATCACCTCACACATATCAGAATGGCTAATATCAACGACACAAGAAACTACACGTGTTGGTGAGGATATAGAGAAAAAGGAACCCTCTTGCACTGTTGGTGGGAACGCAAACCGGTGCAGCCACTGTGGAAAATGGTATGGAGGTTCCTTAAAAAGTTAAAAATAGAACTACCTTATGATCCAGCAATCACACTACTGAGTACCCAAAGAATATAAGAACACTAATTCAAAGGGATACATGCATTCTGATGTTTATAGCATCATTATTTATAATAGCCAAATTATGGAAGGAGCCCAAGTGAGCATCAATTGGTGAATGGATAAAGAAGATGCAATATATATAGATTATATATATTATATAGAATATATATTATATGTAACATATAATATATATAATATAGATTTATATATATAGATTATATATAATCTCTATCTATATATTATATATTACATATATATGCATTGTGTGTGTGTGTGTGTGTGCACGCACACACAGAGAATGAAATATTATTCAGCCATAAGACAGAATGAAATTGTGCCATTTGCAAGATTAAAAAAAAAAGAAAACGGATAATCTGAATAGATACATATGTATATTGGGAAAAGTTGCCACATGATCAGTTTCTACCAGAAACACCAGGGGATTCACCTCATTAGAAGAGGAAGAGATACCAGAAATGTATGCCCAGAAAAAAAGCCAAGTGAGAGCACAGCAAGAAGACAGCCATCTGCAGGCATAGGAGAGAGGCCGCAGGAGACACTACGCCTGCCAACACCTTGATCTTGGACTTCCAGCATCCAGAACAGTGAGAAAGTGGATTTCTGTTGTTTAAGCCACACAGTGTGTGGTATTTTGTTACAGCAGTCCTAGCGGACTAAGATGACACTCGTCTCTGCCCCCAGCGGTTCAGGGAGGACTGATGCTAATCTCACTTCCGCGATTCAAATTATGGGCAGGTAACAACCCATACCTACCCAAATCATAAAATCTCACCCCAGGCCTCAGAGATCGGTTCAGAGTCGAGCATTTAACCGAAGTCAGGCCAATCAGAGAGTCTCAGGTTGCATGCTGGAACTCTGAGCGAAGGGGCAGTTTCTCCTCTGAATTCGCTTAGCTGATAGAATGTAAGCCTATAGCTTCTAGGATTCGTGTGGTCCGCCATGAAGAAAACGGCTTTCTGAGAACGAAGCTAAGACAGAGAAAGCAGAGCCAGGAGATAGAGAGAGATCAGTTCCAGACATCAATGTGTTAACATCTGGCTGTGGCCTTGCCTGATATTATCTACCCTAGACTTGGTGTTTTGCGAGCCAGCACATCTCCCGTGGTCAAGACACTTTGAGTCAGGTTTCTTTCACTCACAACCAAAAAAATCCTGACAAAAGCAGGAGGCTGATTCTTCTTTTACTATGTAAATATTAGAATGTGATTTGATACTCTCCAGAAAAGCAGCCATATGTTATTTAAATATTGGTAACACTTATTTGCCTTTAAGTAAAACATTTCTTTAATGTGCTTTGTAAACCTTTCTTTTTTTAAATCTCTCATACGTTGTCAAGTGTTTTGCCCAAACCCACGGGCTACACCTGTCCTATCCCTGAAAACATGCTGCATTTCAAAGGTGAGGTGTTCAGTTGCCCAGAATTCCTCCCCGGTCGCATGTCAGAGCTCATCAGGCTCCCACAGCACCTTTGCTCAGCTGTTTCCCCTGAGAGGTGCACGAGGGCTGTCGCCACTGGGTTTCCTGAGAGGAAACATCCAAGAGGAGCTAAGGCTGCAAAATGAAACCATCATCATTTCTCTCCTCCGAGTGACATAACCCACCAGGGGTCACTCCTTAGTAAAGCGTTGGAAGCTCTTTTTCTTACTTGGAGGAAGAGATTTCACTTTGGATTGATCTGAAACAGAGAAGGGATGCTTTTTTCAGGAAAATGCTGCAGGATGGCAACTCCGTGGGTTCCTCCTGCTCCTTCCGTGGCAGAATGAGAGCGTTTCTTGAATAAGGCAAGTCTTGGTAGACACCTTTTACCGTCAACTCTGCAGCCTTCTGTGAGTATATCTGGAGTGTCCTCTGAATATAGAGCAACAGAGTAAAAGATTTCCCAGTTTTTCCCCCAAGGGACCCTTGATGCAAGAGGGCTTCATCTAGAAGAAAGCCTTTTCTAGAAAGTATAGACTCTCTCCAAGGAGTTTGTGTCATTAAAATTTTTATTTGTGTCAAAACAGATCAATCTTAAATACATAAAGGATGCCAACATGACCAGAAAAATGTATTACCAATGTGTGAGTCTAGGTCTATGCTATTATATTTACATTCTGCTGCATTATACAGAACCAAATTCCAAACCCAACCAAGTTGTTTTTTTTTTTAATTTTTTTAAACGTTTATTTTTGAGACAGAGAGAGAGCATGAACGGGGGAGGGAGACACAGAATCTGAAACAGGCTCCAGGCTCTGAGCTGTCAGCACAGAGCCCGACGCGGGGCTCGAACTCACAGACCGTGAAATCATGACCTGAGCCGAAGTCGGCCGCTTAACCGACTGAGCCACCCAGGCGCCCCCAAACCCAACCAAGTTTAAGGCGTGTCGTTAAGCAAAAGAAAGACTGGACTATGAATGGGGTACATCTAATTCATTTATATCCAAAAATCTGTTCACATAACTTCATTTTTAAATCTAATATCCATCTCAAACTTAACGCACCAAAAATCGAACTCTTGAATTCCTCTGGCAAGAAAATAGCCCAGAAACTTTACGTTCTTTCTCATCTCAGTAAATGAGAGTTCAGAAAATACTTGCAGTGCTAGTCAGAGTCCTTAAAAAGAGAAGCTCCTTGAGATGCTGAACAAATGTAGATGGGTCTTTTGAGTAGCAGCCCTGGAAACTCAAGGGCAGAGTTTCAGGATTATGCTCAGTGTTCAGGGGTGTGGCCTTTTCAGACACACATGATGACATAAGATTTTCCTCTCCAATAAACATACAGAAGAAAATTCGCCCAACTCTGCCACTTGGCCACGTGCCCTGAGACTGCATGATTAACAACTCCAGCAATGTTACTGCAGTTGAGAAGACCAGCTTCTGGGCTTTGGTAATTTCCCTTCCATTACCATTTCTGTAATTCTTCCAGACAGAGGAAGGAATTCTCCACCCAGAGATATCTTCCTGGCTGACTTGGCCTCCACTTTTTTACACGTTCTCTCACTGATTCTTGCTGGTGGTGAGCAAAGAATGATTTAACGTGGTCGCCTCTACAGCAGACAAAACAGGCACAGCCTCTGTCTGAAAGAGATTAGGATCTAAATAAACTTGACGGAAGACGCCTATGTTTCCTCAGGGAGAGGGTCTCTAAGAGAGTGATATTATACAGGGGATTCTGGAGTGAGATTGACCAGTTTGCCCTGGAGGAGGGAGACCTGGGCATAGGGCTCCAGGAAGGGCAATCTGGAAAGAGGAAAGCTCTGTCTACCCAGAAGTTCAGACTTCTCAAGATTTGTTGATAACCTTTATCATTTGTTGTTCTGGAAACATCCAGAGGGAGAGAAGAGTAGAAACCATTTCAAAGCCACTTATCCAGGTGAGACAGTCAATTCATGATCTGTGACCCCACTTTTCTGCAGGAGGTAAAAGACCCCAACAGTCTCACGTTCGTGGCTAAGGTCAGGGCTCTGCAGAGCCTTGCCTCTACCCCCAGGCTGCCCTGCAGTCGTTACAGCTACGGCCCCAGACCTTTCAGGTTGAATAGAAGGCTTGCCTCCCCACAAAGCCACCTGCATCTCATCAGTCAAGGACACCTGAGCTGACCACGCCCTCCCTTAACCCTTGGCCTCTACGCCTTCCTGAACCTAACTCATCTTTCTAACCTCCTCTACTTTTGGCTCTGAAATCGCGCCCTCTGGGTCTCTGGCATCCACAAACTCCTATGTATCTTCAACTTCTCCGAAAATTTCCTTCACTTTCTTGCCCCTCTGACAATACCGATTCTTTCTCGCCCTCTTCGGTGGATACGGTTCCATGACTGTCTGTGTCTTCCAACATAAACTGTTCACCATGGGTGCTCACGTCTTCCAAGGCCTGGGGAAAGTTTCCTCCGTGCTCTGCACTGCTGCTCCCAAATCACCTGACTTCTCCTTCTTTCAGACTCCCCATTTCTGGAAGTTCATACCCCCCAGCAAACCTGCCAGTTTGCCACTCAGTAACTCCCTCTTTGGTCATCATCTACCACATCCTTCATTCTCTGATGGTGCCTTCATCACCTGCATCACTGCCTTTGTTTTCACTCCTACTTCATCATTTTATTTGGCCTCAACATCTATATAAATGAGTTCCTCATCTCCAGAGACCTTATTCTCTACCTCCCATTAGCGATCTCACAATCTTCTATTGACCTCATCATCTCTCATAACCACATTATCGTGAAATCCTCAGTTTCAAGCTTCTTACTCAGCAATAACCACTTTCTGTTATTCCAGCTCATTAGTTAATTCCATCATTTCATCCCTTTAAACCAAATACAAAACGCATTGACCATTCAACCCTTTCCTTTTTCATATTCATCCGCATGCCTTCCCCTCTCTTTTTACCCAATTTAAACTCCATGGTCCCTCGTTATAATCTTCTCCTGGCAAACAGTCTTAACTCCCCTGACCCCTCTCCTTTCATTCATACTAGCCTGGAAAAAAACCCCCAAACTCTGCTGATTCCTTCCCTGAACCTGAGCAGCTGAATATTAACTAACGAAACCTTCGAAACTATGCTGGCTGGACTCACTTTAAATTTATTACCACAAATCTCAAGAAGCAGTTCACCATGACTCATCATTCCTACCATCTTTGCCCAAGATACTTACTTTCCCACTTTCCAGTATGGGTATTTCTCCTTTTCTTCTTCCTCTCTAGCCCCCTGGTGCCATTTATTCCCACCCATATCTCTTAGCTGGTTACCATACCTCATATTTAACAGAGAAACTATAAAACAACGGTCGGAAACTTCCACGTCTCTCCTTTCAAATGGACTAATCTTCCATGATATGTACTTTACTCGTTGCCTTCTCTCTTGTAACAGTGGAAGGAATAGCTCCACTTCTATCCCAGGCCAATCCCCCACCTCTGCTATGGGTCCTACCATCTCTCACCTTCCCAAGAACTTCATGTCTGCACCATCAATCTTTGCCTTGCTCCTGAATAATTCCCATCAGTATACAAGCAAACCCTAGTCTATCTAACCTAAAACCCAGATCCCTTCCTTGTCTTCATATGCCTTTCCAACTACCTCCATTTCTACTTACCAATATTCTGCTCCCTCTTATAGAAAACTTCTCAAGAGATGTGTCCAGTGTCACTGCTTCTAACCCCTCATCCCCACTCTCTCTTCAATTCACTGCAATACAGCTATCATTTTCGCTACTTCAGTGACATTGCTCTTGTCAAGATCTTCAATAATCTCACTGCCCCAGATCCAATGGTTGGTTATCCCTCCTCATTTCTTAAAATCTTAGCGTTGCCATCTTAACATCGTAACTTAACGTTTCAGCAACGATTCATCACAGCAGACTCACTCTTTTGCCTCTGGAATGCTTCCCTTTAACTTCATAACATCATACTCCCTTAATTTCCTGCTTTTCCTTCTACCAGAAAAGTGTCTTCCCTTTTAGTCTCCTTTGATGAGTTCTTCTCCTCTGAAAGATCTAGAGATGTTGCATCGGCCTAGGTCCTTGTTCTGGAAATTTCATCGTCCATCTACCTTGTCCATATAGGTAATGTAATTTCCTTTCATTGCTCACAATGCCATCTATATGTTAGGGAGTCCCAAGTTGAGCATTGTATGCATTTTTTCCTGGGTGGCTCAGTCAGCTAAGTGTCCTACTTTGGCTCAGGTCATGATCTCACAGTTCATGACTGAGTTTGAGCCCTGCATCAGGCTCTGTGCTGACAGCTCAGAGCCTGGAGCCTGCTTCAGATTCTGTGTCTCCTTCTCTCTGCCCTTACCCTGTTTGCACTATGTCTCTCCCTCTCTCAAAAATAAACATTAAAAAAAAATTTTTAAAGAACAAAAAAAAAAATAAAATGTCTGTACACAATGGTAAACTAATACAGAGGTAACAAATTCACGTGGGCCATGAAGAATCTTGTCTCTTAGTCACTTCTCAAGAATGCCAAGTGGAATAATATAATGAGAATAATTAACAATCCAATGCATATATTTTCCACCAACTCAGGAGTATTAATCAAGAACATCTTTGATACTCTATGTGATAATGTATATGATATTGTGTACATATGTGTTTGTGTGTGTGTGAGTTTCTTTCCTCATTTAATGTTCATAGCTTTAATCAGATTCTCTTTAAAAGTTGGGGTAAGCTCATTTTCTGAAGCAAATAGTTTAACAACTCTTTTATTGATACGAGCTGATGCCATTGTAGGTTTATTTTTGTGGCCACTGTTTATACTACGTAAAAATTTCCTGAGTCAATCCACCAGATGTAAAGCCTACTATGTGTGGTTTAGTGCCTATATTTCATTTTTATGTGCCTATAACCATAATTATCATTAATTATGTAAACTGGATTAAAGGCAAACAGTTACATTACTACTTAGCTAATATCATTGCAATGAATTGAAAACCATTGATTCTGAATGTTGATCTTATATCCAGACACATTACATTTTTTAAATTTGTTCTTATATATTTTCAATAATAGGCAATTAGTTTGTTGGTAAGAAATATATCTTGTTGACGTTCTTGCCCAAAGTCATTTTAAGACTTCAGATAAATGCATTAAAACACTTGCAAAATATTTCCTAAAATCAGAAAAATTGAACTTAATACAATGACATCATTCTTGCTCATAATTGGAATTCATTTTTTAATTTGATAACGGCCCACTTTGGCAATGGTGCAAAGAGTCTTCTATAATTTTCATGGGAATGTAATTTGATCTAAAGTTTTGTGAGGGCAATATAGCAGAGTGAGTCAATATTTAATTGCATAACCCCTTTTTAAAATTATACTTAAAGGTGTCTTTCACATAGAAATTCTGACAGATGTACATGAAATGATATATACATTTCATGAAGGACATGACACCCAAACAGAGACTTGAAGGACAATGAATACAATTTTGCAGGCTAAGAAGACCTAAATAAATAAATAAATAAATAAATAAATGGGTTTCATCTGCTTTGTTTTTCATTCGGATGAATTAGCGTGTTTAAAAGCTTGGAAAATCTAAAAAGAACTGTGAAAGCTAAAGGAACGTGGTAAGTTTGGTTAAAAAAAATCAAAAAGCAGCAGCACCTGGGTGGCTCAGTCGGTTGAGTGTCTGACTCCTAGTTTAGGCCAGGTCGTGATCTCATGGTTCACAGGTTTGAGCCCCGCATAGGGCTCCTCACTGAGAGTGCAGGGCCTGCTTGAGATTCTGTCTCTCTCCCTCTCTCTGCCCCTTCCCCTCCCCCTCCCTTTCTCTCAAAATAAATAAATAAATATTAAAATTTTTTAATCAAAAAGCAAATGAATAACTTATTACTGGTCCTAAATTATACACACACACACACACACACACACACACACACACACACACACGGCATTCTATTTATTAAAATAGCCACAAACTGACCCAGATTCAAGGGAATAAGATAAAGGTGTATTTCTAAATTGGATGAAATGTCAAAGAATGTGGGGTCATGTTTTAAAATCACCACAGTACCTAGAGCAGAAGAAACAGACAAAACAAATAAAACAAAATATATCTCCAGTAGTTCATTTAATCCTCCAACAGCCCTGTGCTTCTCATTTTACAGATGTGGAAATAGTTCAGAGAAATTAGTTAACTGGTAAAATGTCACAAGGCCTATAAATAAAAGCTACCATCATTCTATTCTTGAAAGGGGGCGGGGGGGGGGGTGTGTATGTCAGGACACAGTTCAAATCAACTTAGACAAAAAGGGGTGTGGATTGGCTCCCACCATTGGGAAGGACCAGGCAAGATTGCAGGTGATAGGAATCAGGGACTGTGGGTCACCCCTGCAGCTGGCTTCTGCTTCATACTGACCATCAGCTTTATTATCTCCTGCAATAGACTGCTAGCGGCTCCTGGACATACCCCTTAGTTCTGCCACCGGGAGCAAGGGCTAGTTTCCTGTATGTCACAATTGGAAAATCCTAAAGGAAAGACTGGCCAGGTTTGCGTCTGTTGCCCTCCTTTCTTTCTTCAGCAGAAAAGGGGTAGTTTCGCAGACAGGGTATTATCACTGGCCAGAGTGAGCCATTCCTCTAAAATAACCGAGTGGTCCTCAGAAAGGAAAGGAGGCTGGACAGTATGACGCTTCTTTCCATCCAACTATAGCAGGAACGCCATAAGCTGCTTGCACAAAATTTTCTTCTAAAGTCTTTGGGGCTTTGTATTTTAAAGCGTTTCCTTTACTGCATCTGCAAAGAGCCACGCCAGAGAACTTTCAAAAGGAAGCTTTTTGCTACATATGGGTCTTTTTATTGAAAACAAAATATTTGCATAGAGCCTAGAACATAATAATGGTGCAGCGCTGTTGGGACTTCTTTTGTGGATGGCAGAGTTTGGCAGTAGTTAGCAGCTGCTATGGCATTAATTACATATTTTCTTTCGGTTCTGGTGTTTATTGGAACGTGGAGGGTGTTGAGAACCTGGTACAATCACCGCTAATGTCTTCTATAATACACCTTTAATATCATGAAGACTGAATCTGGTCTTTCTCTCTGCCCCTACTCTGCTCGTGCTCTCTCTCTCTCTCAAAATAAACAAACAAACTTAAAAGAATTAAGATATTGAGTAAATGGTGTTATTTTTGTTCAGTGTCAATACATAATCCTCAAATAATCCTCAAATAATTGGTTTACTAGAGGACTCTAGTTTTAATATCCTGGACAAGTAAAAGTTTTCTTTACTTTTATCAAAATACAATTAATATTCTTTTTGTCACAAAAATTATATTGTCAGTTAAAGAAATATTCTTTTTTTAGAAAGTCTTAGGAATTAATTAAAAATTAAGTCCTTCCAAAATAAATAAATACAGATAGATAGATAGATGATAGATAGATAGATGGATGATAGATAGATGATAGATAGATAGATAGATAGATAGGTAGATGACAGATAGATGATAGATAGATAGATAGATAGATAGATAGATGATAGATAGATGATAGATAGATAGATAGATAGATAGATAGATAGATAGTTGATAGATGATAGATGATAGATGATAGATAGATGATAGATAGATAGATAGATAGATGATAGATAGATGCTGATAGATAGATAGATAGATAGATAGATAGATAGATGATAGATAGATGATAGATGATAGATAGATAGATAGATAGATAGATAGTTGATAGATAGATGATAGATAGATAGATAGATGATAGATAGATGGATGATAGATGATGATAGATAGATAGATAGATAGATAGATAGATAGATAGATGATAGATAGATAGATGATAGATAGATGATAGATAGATAGATAGATGATAGATAGATGATAGATAGATAGATACATAGATGATAGATACATAGATGATAGATAGATGATAGATAGATAAAAAAGAAATCTACTACATAACAAGTAAATGTCTTATCAAGGACGAAAATAGTGGAAACCTTTATATAGAACATAGAGTGCAATGTTTACTCAACAGGCTTTTTATTGACCAATTTTGACTGAGGTACACATTTGATGCTACAGGTCAGAAACAGCGCATTTCAGACACTCTCCAAGGACTTGAGAAGACCCATTTAGCGTGAAGCAAGGCAGGATTCTATGCCATGCGCCTTCATTAATTCAATTTCATGCATTCATTATGTCTTGAGTAACTACTATGCAAATGTGCTTAATCCATTTCTTTTTTGTTCTATTGGATCTTATACCCCTTTTAACTTTCACAGGCCAATTTTTCTCCAAAAAACCCTCATTTTCTCAGCCAAAAGATTGTGTCAGTGTAGACCCACAGGCAGAGCTTTGCTCTCAGTGGCCATGATTCTCTTGAGAAGTTCATATCTAAAACCAAGGAAAAGATTTAATGAAGGATCTAGAATCAATCAGATAATAACTCCTGAGTGCTCATTCTGAGGTGTTTATAACCTTGTAGGATCACCACGAAAACATGTGCTTGGCAAAATAAATAAAAGACATCAGGCAAAATTGTTCCAATTACCCATTTTGCATTAGCTGTGGATGATTGACCTTGGTGGTTATGATGCCTTCTTCTCTTGGGATTTGATCCCTGTCCCAACCTAACAGCCAACTCCTTTTCTTTTCTTTTCTTTTCTTTTCTTTTCTTTTCTTTTCTTTTCTTTTCTGGACACCTGCTTAATTTCCTAGCCAGGGTCAGTAATCCCCACTGGCCTCACTTCTCCAGCAACTTCCCCTGGGCACATGACTCCACTTCAGAGGTATTGAAAGATCTGTCTCTTCCAATGTTCGGCGTTTCCCCGGTACTACCTCTGATTACTTTCTCTGCCAATGTGCCTATTTGTTCGCACTCAGAATCCAAGTAGTGACACAATCCTAATTATTTTCAGATGATCTTTAATGATGTCATTTTATTTGAGTACATGGCAAAGAATAAAAGAGAACCATCATATACCCATGCTCGAAATAAGTACCTAATGTGAATAAACTCCCAAATCCCTTTAACTAAAAATTATATGTTATTTACTGCTATTTTCAATAGTACAAACTTCCCATTTTGTCCTTCACCCAAAGGAGACATTTTCAAAATAGTAGACCTGTGTTTGAGTCAGCCAAAAATTCTCTGGAAACGAACCATTGAGCCATATGTCATATATTAGATATTTCAGGTACCAAGATCTTGCCTCATGAGGACATTATTGTCTTGTGGAATTCAGTCATTTCCCATTCATGATGAGTTTCCTTTTAAAAAAGTGATTTGCTGTGCAATTATGATTTGTTGAATTAATATAACTATAGCCCTTTATTCAAATCTAATCCCTAGCCAAAATTTGAATTATTAAATCATTAGTAGTGTGGTTTCATTAGACATGTACCACTTGCTATAAAAGTTTAAAAGTCTCTTAACTGTCATTATTATTCACCATTGTGTTTCCAACCAGTGCACTAAAGCAAAGGGGGAAAAGGTATTATTGGAAAGTAATTATTATTTGCAAATGATTTGATTTATCCATCCAGAAAACCCAGAAAAAATAATGAAAAACTGTTGGAGCCCCTAAGACCTATTAAGAATTATGTGTCTAATATAAGATAAAAATAACAAATTAATAGCTTTCTTTGATAGTCACAATAACACGTTTGATAATATAAAGAAGACATATCCATTTATATTAATATTTCACATAAGATGTGTAGAAATTAACTTTATGAGAAATATGCAAGCTTGATATAAAGAAAGAATTTTAAAAACTTTATGGAAGGTCATAAAAGCAAAATTGAAAAGATAGGAAAACATATCATTTTCCAACCCGGATAATCTTAGTAATATAAACTTTCCAACTCATCAAAAATGCATTCTGGGGCACCTGGTGGTTCATTCGGTTAAGCGTCCCACTTTGGCTCATACCATGATCTCACAGTTCGTGGGTTTGAAACCCACATCGGGCTCTGTGCCGACAGCTCAGAGCCTGGAGCCTGCTTCAGAATATGTGTCTCCATCTCTCTGTCCCTCCCCGGTCATGCTCTGTCTCTCTTTCTCTCTCAAAAATAAATAAACATTAAAAATATTTTTTTAATGCGTTCTACATATTTAATACAATATCAAAGTTCCAAAGGGTTTGTTCCATTGGCAAATTGACCTTAAATTTCATCAGAAAGATTTAATGCTCAGAGTCAATGGTAACCGTAAGTAAATTGGTCCGGGAATATGAGGGCAGGATTATTAGATTTTAATGGCTGCACGTAGCCCTTTATGTAATAATTATATAAGGGAAAATGTAAATATTGCCATGAGATGTTTGGGAATATAGGGAGAACAGATGTTTAAACCTAACTTCACCTTTGTTTCTTCTCAACTTTCATCCCTTCTGTTCCTCTAAGTAATCAATTAGTCAATTGTCAATGACATCTTCTAGCTTTCATACTCAACACTGCACATTGCTACACCAGCCTCTTTGTAAGTCTCTGTCTGGGTCTTGATTCCCTTAGTGCTCCAGAACATTCAAAATACCACTTTTGTAAACTTGCACAAGAGCACCAAAACTTGCCAACACCTGCAGTCGACTACCAAATCAAATTTAAATGCCTAAATACATAGCTTTTATGTATTACACCCATGAAGTCAGAGAGACTCCCCACTAACAGTACAATCTTGGGTGTATTTCTAAAACCTCACTAAGCTTCATTTCCTCCTCCTTAATGGACATTATAATATTATGTCATAGGGTTCTTGTGACAATTCATTGTGCCTGGATTATCAATTAAGAGATCAGTTTAGGGTTTATGCTCATAGACACAGAACACTTAGAGAAATGAATAAAAGATAGTCTTCTGTCATCCCAAGAAGTTAGACAGACATTGTGTTTTGAGTTTTGACTTTCTTACCTCAAGATTTGAATCAGAGGTGACAACAGAAATTTCCAAGCACTCCTAACATCCCAGGCCCCTGGATGGCCTCAGATCTCAGTGGGGAGAAGTAGACCGGCATAGAAATGAGAGATTTTGAGAGCCCTTCTATAAACTCAGGAGGTGGTTAACTGGAACATTACAGGTTGATGAAGAGTGGAACCAGTCTCTGGGTTTTCCAGGTGTCTAGAGGAAGCCTTAGAATCTTAAATAGGAAAAGCTGTTGGATGCTTTTACCTTCACAAAGACTCTTATGTTCACGATTGACAGAGCTACTCGCCTTCAAGAATCTCCTGACTTAAAAACTAAGCATATCAAGGTGAACTCGAGGCCTGCCGCCCTATCTCTGAATGTTCTGGCCTTGGATTCAGGCGTGGTCTGAGGGAGAGGAACAGTCCCCAGTAAATACAACGGAGAGAGAATTGCCCGTCAGCGGAGTGAACAGGAATGGGAAACTAAATTGGGATTTCTGGTACCAAATCCAAAGAATTCTCAGACACCAGCTGCTTGTGTCCTACAGCTCAACTCAGTTCTGACACTCTACCTGATATAGCATCAGATTCCTTAGGTCAAGGGTTCAGTCCTCCACGACTGCCCATCCCCCACTTCAAACTCTAGTGGCAAAGCCCAAATTGTCACCTCTCCCTCTGACCAACCCGCTACAAACCGAAGATCCCAACTCCCTCTTTGGACTTCAGACACCATTCAAGTCCAAGCTGTTACCTATACTTCTGACCCACTGGCTAATAAACCAAAGGTTCCCAAGACTCCCTTCTCAGGCTTGGTTAATCTGCTAGAGGAGCTCACAGAACTCAGAGAAACATTTTGCTTACTAGATTATCAGTTTATTATAAGAAAGGACGGAACTTCCATGCCCCCTCCAGGGATCGCTCTAGATGCACCTCCAGGTGTCGCCCAACCTGGAAGCTCTCCAGACCTTGTCCGGTTGGGTTTGTATGGAAGTTCCAGTACACAGGCTTGACTGATTAAATCATTGGCGGTTGGCAATTGATTCAACCTCTAGTGTTTCCCCTCCCCCTGGAGGTCAGGGGAGCAGAACCGAAGGTTCCAACCCTCTAATCACGTGGTTGGTCCCCGTTTCAAATGGCCCCCTGTTCCTTAGGTGGGGTCCAAAATCACCTCATGAGCAGAGTAAAAGACACTGTTATCCCTCTCATCACTTGGGAATTCTAAAGGTTTTCAGAATTCTGTACTGGAAATGGAGTTGAAAACTAAATTTACATTTCTTACTGTAAGTTCCAATGATCACACTAACAAATTTTTTTTTTTAACGTCGACTTTCTTACATCAGAATGGTATGCACTAAAGCTCCGTGCATGTTACATAAAAAAGATCATGAAAAGCGCTCAGCACAGTAATAGGCATAGTTACGTGCCTAAGACATGTCGGTAGTTATTATCCTATTTTATAATACATGTTTCATATGCAACATGTCTTCGCTCAGTACCAAGCAAGCCATAGTCTGTTTCCCACCCTATAGGGCACCTCTGTTCCAGACAGGCTGCTCCTTTGTAGCTGCTACACATGTTTAGTCACCAGTGTCTTTGTCGTTGTGGATTTCCACCTAGAGTGATAAGCCGCCCTCTCACTGATGTTCTGCTTGCACCCATCTTTTGTAGCCCCACTGGAAATAAACTTCCTTCAAGGAAACTTCCTTGTATAATGCTTGATATTGTCGCATCTCTAGTTTATTGATATCTATAGTTATTTATTACCTAGGATCATTTTAAGTATTTCTATAGTATATGACTATGCACCACCCTTAATCCCTTCATTTCTCAACGTCTCCTTACACACTTATGCCTTTATATTACAAGAACCTACGACCGTCTGAAAGCTTCCTCTGGTCAACCGCGCATGGTCACCAGCATAAGTGTGGAGCAGGAGGGAGTGCCAGAATGCCCCAGAAACAAAGAAACCCTCAACCACCAGTGACATATGAGAGCGGGAGTATAAACGCTTCCGATCTCTCACTGTATTGCGTGGGATGACTCAACCCATTTACAATCTGAGGAGTCCAGCGGGATTTATCTCAGTCTACTCCAGCAATAACCTGCTCATGAAGGCACTCTTTACTGATATGTTTCCTTTCCCTACCTTGCATCCCTCTCTTCTAGAAGTACTTCCTGACATCATTTCCCCGTGACCTACCTTCGTCTAAATTCTTGTCTACAGGCCTGTTCACTGGGGACACAATAGATATAATAGCAGTCACATTTTCTTACACGCTGCCTTAGAAATAGTGGCTTCCCTTGCTTAATTATTACTGTGCCTTCTAAATGAAAAATCAAAGAACTCAATTGGAGGATAAAATATTTATTTAGCAAGAAAGTATTGCAGATACGTGAAGTTGCCAGATGCACTACCCATAGCTGTGATGAGCTTGAGATCTTCAGCAAATAAAAGTTTTGAATTTTCCCTGTATAAAATATTAATAGGTAAATTGCTGAGATTTTCTATTATTACCTAGGGCCCTCCAGTGGCAGGATATTTGTGTGCTGCATAAAGTTGGGTCACAATTATTTCAAAGTATTATTGAAATGTATCAAAAACAAAATTCATGTCTTTTATGAATTCATTCATTTAAGAAATATTTCTTGGGGCGCCTGGGTGGCGCAGTCGGTTAAGCGTCCGACTTCAGCCAGGTCGCGATCTCGCGGTCTGTGAGTTCGAGCCCCGCGTCAGGCTCTGGGCTGATGGCTCGGAGCCTGGAGCCTGTTTCCGATTCTGTGTCTCCCTCTCTCTCTGCCCCTCCCCCGTTCATGCTCTGTCTCTCTCTGTCCCAAAAATAAATAAATGTTGAAAAAAAAAATTAAAAAATAAAAAAAAAATAAAATAAAAAAAAAAAAAAGAAATATTTCTTTTTGACCTACCATGCCTACTATAGAAAAGGCATTGTCATTGAGCTTCAGCACAGAAAAAAAAAAAAAAAAAAAACAATGATCCTTGCCCTTTTGGGGCTTATAATCAAGATAAACAATTTTAAAATAAAATTAAAAAGTAAAGGATATACTACTTTAGAAGGTAACAAGTGTTATGAAAAATAAAAGCAATACTTTGGGGCGCCTGGGTGGCTCAGTCAGTTGAGCGTCCGACTTTGGCTCAGGTCATGATCTCGTGGTCCGTGAGTTCGAGCCCCGCATCGGGCTCTGTGCTGATGGCTCAGAGCCTGGAGCCTGCTTCAGATTCTGTGTCTCCCTCTCTCTCTGCCCCTCCTCAACTCATGCTCTGCCTCTCTCTGTCTCAAAAATAAGTAAACGTTAAAAAAATTTTTTTTTAAAAAGCAATAGAGCAGTGTAAACAGTACAAATTTTATATAAGGTAACCGTGTAAGCAAAAAATCAGAGATAAAACAGTTGTGTAGAAATCTGCAAGATGAGCATTTATGGCATTTTTCAGACAAAGATGTCACTGGAACCCCACAGCCAGGGACATTACCAAAACCCTATTACTAGTGCTGCCCTCCATGGCCAAGGCCTTCCACAGTGGTCCAGTCTCTTTACTGTAAGATGACATCACCCACAGTGATTTAACAACTTCTTAGCTCTTGGATTCGAGACCTGGTAAGCCACTGCTGTGCCAGTTCTCAGGAACACCTTGTAGACCCAAGCCAACCACACAAACCAAGCTAAGTCTCAAACTTCACCTACAGTTTATAGACAGTAAAATGTATCTCCCAGCTCAAGAGTTAACAATCAACATCCTTGATTGCTCCAAAGGGACTCTTGCCCCTCAGGTGACACAGAAAACAACCTCCAAAGGACCTGGCCTGTGTCAATAAGAAAATTAAAAAGCAGAGAGAGAGAAGAGAAGAGAAGAGAGGAGAGGAGAGGAGAGGAGAGGAGAAGAGAAGAGAAGAGAAGAGAAGAGAAGAGAAGAGAAGAGAAGAGAAGAGAAAAACTTTAACCATGTGTTTCCATCAAAGTTTGAATTTGCTATGTATGTTATAGGTTGATCATTGTTATCTTAAAGTAATTTTAGCCCTGGCTGCCTTTAAACAAGATCAAGGGACAGCAAATTTGGAGACAGAAATAACATTGATATTCTCTTCAGGAAGTGATTTGATCACTTTTTCCCAGTGGATAACCCATCTCTACTCTGGGCTGTCACCCACCCGTTGCTGGCCACCTGTTGATGGTTGTCTCTCATCCATTAGAGAAAGTCTATCACTAAGGACAATGTGTGGAGCAGTAAGCAAACCCCCCAGAGGCGGCTCATCCTTCCCCTGCTCCTAACCTCTGTCAAGTGGTCAAAGTCTCAACTGTTAGACGAAGAGTCTCCATTATCATGAGCTAATTAAAAAAGGCCCTTGCTGAAAAGTATGGGCTGTACTTTTTCTGCTACCACATTTTGTTTATTGGAGCACAAGGACCGAAGAACAATATGGTCCTTCATCCTAATTTCAAGATACAAAAGGCACATAGGTTTCCACATGCTGACCTTCCATGTGCCACACAATGCTGAAAGGATATCATTTCACATCACGTGAAATGTATAACAATTAAACATCAAGGGGATGAAAAGCTCCCTGAAAGTTCTGCATGTGATAATAACATTAGTTTTAAAAATTGCATTTCCCCACCCTCACAGTTGGAGAAAATGTAGAGACACCCGTCCTCCAATTAGCAACTCTAGTCCCTAGATTATATTGCTAAGCCAATAACGATAGTGGAGTTTTAGAAACGAATTGTATCTTAGGCTGTGCTCACAAAGAAATATTTCCAAGGTGTAAGATCACCCTGTCTTTATGAAAGAAAGTAAGATTTTTCAACTGTGAAAAACCAAGAGATATAAGTTGCCTGAAGTATTGTGATAATACTGAGAGTGAAATTCTTGTTAGGTATGAGAGTAATGTTGACGAATGATGTGAAATGGCAGCTATCTTTCATAAGATGTTAAACAAAATGTATGTGTACAACAAATTAAGAGGGAAAAGTATTTAAACATCTGAAAGTAGATCTCATACAGATCCAACGTTGACATAATAAGGTACCAAAAGAAGCACCAGGAAAGAAAGCTATTGAAGAATATCAAACCTCCTATTCTTTCCGAAGACCGATTCATAGAGTCTTTTAAGTTGTTTTTTTTTGTCTTAAAACAATAACTATTTAATTTGCCCATGATTCTGTGGTTCAGGAATTCAGGTAGGGCTCAGCTGGGTGGCTCTTCTCCTCCATGCATGTTGGCAGCAGCCATTCACTTGGATGTATTTGGCTGGTGGCTTCGTTGCTCTATCTCTTGTGTAGGTATCATGTCACTTAACCTCTCAGGCCTGGTTCCTCTAACTTCCCATCTTGGGTGCTCTCTATTGCCAGCACCATGTGTGGGTCCCAGGATACTGATTGCTGGGGGATGTTTCTAGGAGGCACCATGGAGCCTGCTCGGGGAGCAATCTTCCTTGCCCGGGGGACACAGGACACAGGCATCCAATACGCATCTCTGCAGCCAGGGCCATGTGCCCATCAAAAACCCTATATTTCTGATTCCATTCTTACCAAATGAAATCCTGCCTATAGTCATGAATATACAGAGTTTCCTAATAAGTTATGTTTATGTAGGAATTCTGAAAAAAAGGGGTGGGGTGTTCAAGTAGGTACGAGAAAGGCAATTTGAAAGACCAAAACCGTTAAAAAGAAACCTGTTGGTTAAGGTTGAAGGCTGTGAATATGCACTGGAATTAAATTCTTTTCAGCGTTTATAACCAGGCAAGCATTCTTTTAAATTTGTCTTTAAAATTCCCCTGAGGGGCACATGGGTGGCTCAGTTGGTTAAATGCCTGACTCTTGATTTTGGCTCAGGTCATGATCTCACGGTGGTGAGATTGAGCCCCGCATCTGGCTCTACCCTGGGCTTGGAGCCTGATTAAGATTCTCTCTCTCCATCTGCCCCCGCCCCTGGTCTTGCTCTCACTCCTTCAAAAAAAACAAAACAAAAAGAACAAACAACAACAACAACACCTCCTTGAATCTAGATGTATTTCAAAGTTTCAATGTCATTTCCCCTGGAGTGTAAAAATATTACATGCTGATTGAATGTCATGGTACCCACACTGAAATGTATCTGTAACTCCAAAACTTTTTTTTTTTAAGTTTTTATTTCTTTTTGAAAGAGAGAGATCATGAGCGGAAGAGGGACAGAAAGCGAGGGGGTTAAAGAGGATCCAAAGCAGGCTCTGCACTGACAACAGCAAGCATGATGTAAGACTTGAACTCATGAACTTCGAGATCGTGACTCAAGCCGAGGTAGGACTCAACCAATTGAGCTACCCAGGCACCCTGAAACTCCTAAAAGTTTTGACTGGCAGGAGAGCTAAGACGCTTTCCATCTCTTCTCCATTTGGCCAAAGGAACAGTTAATACATCAATGACACTTCAAGGTAATGCATAGAAAACTGTTACTACCACTTCCAAAGAAGACTTACTCTTCACAAAGTAAGAGGAGGCCTGCCAATGCTCCAGATCTCTGCCTCAGGCAAGACAACAGTCAGGCTTTTGTGGTCTCCTCATACCTTACATTCCTGAAGCCAGGGGACGGTGTTAGAACTTCTCCTAAGATTCTGTACGGCTCTAGAACCTTTTGTTCCATACTTTAAAAACTTCAAAATTCTCCCGTTGACTTCAGGAAAGCCAAAATACTCCCGATCCTGGTAACCAAGATTCTTATAATCTGGTTTCCCCCCTGCATCTCCCAGTCACCCATTCCCTTAATACATTTCAAGATGTGGCTCTAAAGCAGCCACAAAGCTTCCTCACTGTCCTGAAACATACTAAACTCATTCTTTTGTGATATGGAAAATGATTCCTCTCTAGATTCCAGCTCTGGGAAACAAAATGATGGCTCCAGTTCTTTGAGCTGTGACTGGATTACCCGATGTGCCTAAAGGGCTTTTGCAGATGTGGTTATTAAATTAATGACTTCGAGATGGAGAGATTACCCTGGATTATCTTGGTGGGCCCATGTAATCATAAGATCCTTATTACTGAAAGAAGGGGACAGGAGAAGCAGGAGAAGGGGACTCAGAGAAAGAGATATCCAGACAGAAGCAGAGATCAGAGCAATCTGATTGCTGGCTTGGCAGATGGGATGAGCCATGAGCCACAGAATGCAGGTAGCCTCTAAGAGCTGGAAATGGCAAGGAAATGGATACTCCCTTCTCCAGGAGAAGTACAACCCTGCTGACACTTTGATGTTAGACTTCCAGAACCCTAACAATAAATTTGTGTTTTAGACCCCCAAGGTTGTGGTAATTTGCTTTAGCAGCAGTGGGAAACTAATACATAAGGCTTTAAAATTAATCTCAAGTCTTACTTTCTTGGAAGTTCTACCCAAAGGCTCTAACCTATTCCACACAATTTTCTTTAAAGTTTCCTTGTATATCTACTTGTTTAACCGTTATGCCCCCACAGTAAGAGATCTGGTGGCAGTAAAACTGCAACTCCAAATACAAGTGAGAAGCTTGGGCTAAATATTAGTATTATGCTGATAGAAGACAAGCCATGAAAAATGGACGAAATCGCTTGAGGTTTGTGGCATATTTGAAGAAAGATGTGTCCTTTGCTTTCTGAAATGTTCTTGTATTATATGTTGATGATTTCTTCCTCATGTTTTATTCTCTTTCTAGAACTACCCTTACTCAAATGATAAATCTGTTTGACAGGTTCTCTAGTTCCTTTATTATTTTTCTATTATCCTTCTTTTTTCTTTATTTTCCACCAGAATCCCTTAACCTTGTCTTCTAAGTCTTCCAAATATCTTGTATTTCTGCCATCTAGTTTTCAATTCAAAAGATAGATATACTTTTTAATTTTTTAATTGTTTATTTTTATTTTTGAGAAAGAGAGTGTGAGCAGGGAAGGGGCTGAGAGAGAGGGAGACACAGAATCAGGCACAAGATCCAGGTTCTGAGCTGTCAGCATAGAGCCTACACAGGGCTCAACTCACCAACTGCGCACCCGAGATCGTGGCCTGGGCTGAAGTCAGACACTTAATTGACTGAGTGACCCAGGCAGGCCTCCCAAGTTGGATGCTTACCTTCTGATTTTTTTTTCTTGGTTTTTGGTTTTGTTTTTTACGAGAGCCTGTTCTTGTTTTGTAGATGAGACATATTCTCTCATTTCTCTAAGGATGTCAATGATAAAGTTGGCTTGGAAGTTTTCCTTTATATTTTCTGTTTCTCCAGTTTGCTTTCATTTTCTATGGGCTTGTTTGAATCTCTATCTTCAGTGGCTTTCCCTAATTGCTCACAATTTGTTGTTTGCTTATGCTTCACAGTAGGGCTATGGAAATGTACTTGGAAGCCCTGAACATGTGGAAGGAACTTGTCAGCTTGAGCTTGTAGAGTGATCTTGGAGTGCCTTTTTTTGGGAAACTAGTGATGTCAGTAAGTTTACTTATTTTCTTTTCTTGTTCTTTCAGTTACATATAATGCATGTGTATATATGTCATGCATTATGTATATGTACAATACATAATGTCATCTTTAGGTGTTATATGTGTGTGCTTTATTGAATTAAGATACTTTCCTTCAATTCCTGCCTTGTTTGTGTTTTTTTGTAATCATGAATGTGTAAATTTTATAACACATTTACTGCATGTATCAACATTATTATATGTTTTCCTTTCTCTAGATTTATATTAGTATGGTAAATTACATTTAATGATTTTTCACAGTTAAACCAACCTTGCATTCCTGGGATAGACCCCATTTTGTCATAATGAATTATTCATTTGGTAACATTTTACTTGTACCTCTTTGAGAATTATTAAGTTCTAAGTTCAAGAGAAATATGGTGGTGGGGGGGGGACATTTGCTTGCCTGTAATATCATGTCAGGTTTTTGTATCAGGGATACACTGGCCTCATCAAAAAAAAAATTTGAGGAATGTTCTTTCTCTTCTATTTTCTGAAATAATTTGTGCAAGGTAAGTATTATTTCTTCCTTAAACATCTGAAAGAATTCATTGAAAATAAAATGGTCTTGGGAAATTTTTTCAGTATTATTTTTAATTAAAAATTTATTTAATAAACATAGGGCCATCAAATTTTCTATTCTTGCATTTGTTTTGGAAACTACCATTTTATCTAAGTTGTTGAATTTATTTATGCAAATTCATTTATACTTGTATTGTTTTTGTATTGTTTAGAAGATTAGTACTGAGATATCCTCTTTTGTTCCTGATATTATCATTTGTGTGTTGTCTCTTCTTGTTTTGTTTAGGGGGTATTTTGTTTTGTGTGTGTGTGTGTGTGTGTGTGTGTGTGTAAGGTGAATATAGCTAGGGGATTATAACTTCTATTATTATTTTCATATGAAATTTATTGATTTGTTTCATTGTTTTCTTCTGTATATCTAAACTTATGTTTATTATTTCTTTTTCTTCTGTAACTTTGGGTTTAGTTTCTTATTTTTTTATAGCTTCTTGTAATAGTTTCTTGATATAAATATTTATAGCCATGATTTTGCCTCTAAATATTGCTTTGGCTGCCTCCCATAAATTCTGATGTGTTGTGTTTAAAGTTCATTTAATTTAAAGTATTTTCTAAGTCATCTTGTGATTTCTTCTTTAATCCATTACTTATTTGGAGAAGTGTTGCTTATTTTCCAATATTTGATGATTTTATGGATTTTACTACTGAATCTTAATTCTCTTAAGAAAAGTATACTGTATATTTCAATCCTCGTTTATCAAAATATGTTTTATGATCCGTCCCAATTGTTTTATGCCTATTTGGAAAGAATTGTGTATCCTACAGCTTTTGGGTATAATTGTTCTAGGTAATTGTGTTCTGGATGTTAGAATTTTTCAATCAATTTCAATGTTGTTTTTATTATATGTATTCTATTTATTATTGAGAATGTGGTGTTAATACTTCCAATTGTTGATTGTGGACTTTTCTATATTACTTCTGTAATTTTTAGTTCATGAATTCTAAAGCTCTATTATAACATGTGTACATATTTGGTATTGTTTTATGTTCTTAATTAATTTCTTTTTTTTTAATATGAAATGACCCTCTTTATCTCCAGTAATACATCCTTGCCTTAAAGTCTACTTTGTGTGATGGTATATGGTATATATGTTTTACACTTAGAATTTGTATGCCAGATCATTTTCTATTCAGTCTGTTTATATTTAGTGGGAATCTCTTATAAACTGCATGTTGTAGGATATCGCTTTTGACAAATCTAGCCTGTCGATCTGCCTTCTACATAAAAATTTTAGTACATTTAGATTTAACGCAATTTTCTTAAACTTTATTTCTTTATTTTGAGAGAGAGAGAGAGCAAGAAGAGGGAGGGGCAAAGAGAGAGGAGGAAAGATTCACTAGCAGGCTTCATGCTGTCAGCATGAGCCCATCATGGGGCTTGATCTCACAACCCATGAAATCATGACCTGAGCCAAAATCGAGTTGGATGCTTTACCGACTGAGCCACCCATGCACCCCAGGTTTAACACAATTATTAATTGAATTGTGTTTAACGCTATCACCTTGCTATAAGTTTTCTAGTCATTCCTTCTGTTTGTGTTGTTGTTTTATTATTTTGATCCTCATCTTTATTTCCTCTTGGATTTATCAAGTGCTTTTTAGTATTCCATTATTTCCTCTATTGGTTTTCATTGACACCTTCACATACATACGAAGTGATTTTTGGTGATTGCTCCAAGGATCATATTATGCATTTTTAACTTACCAGTCAACCTTGAATTAATATTATCCGACTTACCATATAATTTAAGAATCTCACAACAGTATAGTTCCCCTTACACCCTCTTCCATCTTGGTGCTATTATTGTTGTATATTTTATTTTTACATTTATCACAAACCCGTTAAAATTTTTGCTGTAAGAAGTCAATTGACGTGAAAAGAATTTGAATTGCTATTTAAAGTAACTGCAGTGAGGCAGAGGTCAAAAAATAAAGTAACTGTAGCAAAGATGTTAGAAGAAAACCAATAATCTTTTGATAAGTTGGAATTTTAAGTCAAAAATATTTTCCCTTTTAGTGAGGACAGTCTTAATTGGAAATGTATTAGAGGTAAAGCAGGGAGTCATGCTAGGAGTGCCCTGAGTGTAGATTCACATGTCAATTTTTTTTTTTTTTTTTACCATTTGGCCTGTGGCACAAGTTGGTCCTCAGGATATCATTTTTACTGCAGGTGCAAAGTGGAAACCTAAGGACTTTAGAGAGGTGTTCTATTCCTGAATATGCTTTTCATGCGGTGTGTGATATGTTCTGCCTTTTTCGCTATGAAGCTTATTGGCCTCGTTTCAATGCAATATGTATACACAAGGGGGCAGAGTTAAACTAGACGTAAACCAGATCCAGAGCATTCTAGTTTGCAAGTAGCTCAGATTTCATATTTGATTTACAATAATCATTTTCTATGTAGAATGTTTTTCCTGTCCATTGAAACATATTTGACCCTTAGAAAAAGTTTCGTTAATGAAGTAATGCCTGTGCCTCAGAAACAAATGGTCTATGTTTACAGGGTCATTCTTGGTCTTAAATTTTCTCATTTAAATATTGTCTAAATCTCGCCATTTTTGGTCGAGGGGGCGGCGGGAAATGAGCCTATAAGTAAAATATAATGGCCATTTCATTTCATTTCATTTCATTTCAAAATAAGCCACTAAGGAGAATGCAGAGCTTGGTTTTTTTCTGTCAAAAATACGATAAAATTCAAAAGAGAACAAGACCTGAGCAAGCTGGAGAGTTGCAGCCAGAACTAAATATGCTGATTTCGCAAAGGTTTTTAGACTCCTCAAATATGTGTCTGGTTCTCGAAGGCAACATTCTTCACATATCTCCTGTCTTTATCCTGCAGGCAGTTTTGAGGGGAGTATTTGTTCCTGTTCTGGCCAACCTGACCCACCTTAAGCCTTGAATGTATGGTCATCAAAGGACCAAAAGAGATGCTCTTCTGCTTTAAAATATGCTTCCTTCCCCCGTTAAAGATGTAATGCAGGTTTCCAAAAAGAAATCCTTTTCTTCAATGTTTATCGATAAGACCTAAAATGCAAATAACCGCGGGAGAAGTAGTTCACCGGCTTCAATTCACATGGAGAAAAATGGAATGAAAACAAATCCCTGCCTTACTCCATGCTTTGATAAAGCGAAGAGGAAATTTCCACTTGGCAAAGGAGAGTTGAAGAAGAAACCAAGAAAACGGGGAAGAGCCCAGAAACAGAAATAGACAGATGCCAAGGCAACTTACTTAGATCACAGTTCACCCTTGGGAGCAACCTACTCAGCAGCCTGCATCCCTGTCATTCATTTCATGTGTCCTTTTCGAAGATATTTCATTGAAAACGGATGCAGCAATGTGACGTGTCTGAGGTTTGACGTGATAGAAAAAAACCTGATATTTAGACCTCTTAGTTCAAAATTGCAAGCGACATTTTTTGTTAGGCACCAGTAACTGATTGATAAAATGATAATTTTGGGGGGCGCCTGGGTGTCTCAGTCGGTTAAGCAGCCGACTTCGGCCCAGGTCATGATCTCACAGTCCGTGAGTTCGAGCCCCGCATCGGGCTCTGTGCTGACAGCTCAGAGCCTGGAGCCTGTTTCAGATTCTGTGTCTCCCTCTCTCTGACCCTCCCCCGTTCATGCTTTGTCTCTCTCTGTCTCAAAAATAAATAAACGTTAAAAAAAAATTTTTTTAATAAAAAATAAAATGATAATTTTTTTTTACATTGTGAAGATCACATATAAAAATAGAATGAACAAGGGCGCCTGGGTGGCTCAGTCGGTTGAGCGTCCGACTTCGGCTCAGGTCATGATCTCATGGTCCATGAGTTCGAGCCCCGCGTCGGGCTCTGTGCTGCCAGCTCAGAGCCTGGAGCCTGTTTCAGATTCTGTGTCTCCCTCTCTCTGACCCTCCCCCATTCATGCTCTGTCTCTCTCTGTCTCAAAAATAAATAAACATTAAAAAAATTTTTTTAAAAATAGAATGAACATATCCCTGACAACTAAGACTATAAATATTCAAAAGCATATCATTCTATAGTATTTCATAATTTTTAATGTTTCCTTTGTTCAAGTAAAACAGTATTTTCATGAGGGAAATAATCTCAAAACAGTGAATATTCTGTTACTAATTCAAGGGGGACTATTAGAAAGAGAGCCTCATAGTTCTATGTTGTGGGTAGAAAAGCTGAAAACCAACAGTATCCTGAAAGACAGAATAAATGAGGCATAAATGGAGACAGTGCCTGGAGAAAATTCTAATGGAACTAAAAATAAGTGTCATGGCCTCTAATTCCCAATTATCCACTAATTAACAAGCCGTCCCGTTTTTGTATTTTAAAATGTAGCCATTGGGAAAAGTTTCACCATTATTAGATTCTTTCAGAACGTTTAATTTTCTCATTTTTAAAAATCCATCCGACCGCTTAAAACAAGCAAGCTGGTTAAACCTGTCAGAATGCCAGGAAAACGACATTAATGGATATTTTTTGCCAATTATCTTAGGAAGGTCTCATGTGATACAAAATAATGTATTGGGTCACATTCTTTAGACCTCGGGTATTTGGTCTTTAATAACATCTTTTTTTTTTTTTTCCTCCCATATCAAAACAAGCTGCTCTCTCTTCTTTCCATTGACATAGTAATATGCTAGCGTTGACATTAAAGGTGTATTCAGATAGGGCATTCGCGAAGACAGTCATACAGACGAGAGACATGGAAATAAGAATTTGTAACAAACAATTCTCATTTTCGAGACCCTGCCACTTACAGTTTTCATTCGGTTCTCGTGCACATCATCGTTGTAAGGTCAGCGGACAAAGTATTATGATCTCATTCTGCAATAAGAGATTGAGGTGGGGAGAAGTTCAGTGACTTGTGAGTTTATAGGACTAGTGGAAGACCGAGGGCTTCAGTCTGGTTTCTCTGACTTTGTTATTTAAAAAATACATGCGGCGCCTAGGTGGCTCAGTCAGTTAAGGCGACAGACTCTTGATTTCGGCTCAGGTCATGATCTCGCATTTCATGAGTTCAAGCCCCCCGTAGGGCTCTGCGCCCACAGCGCAGAGCCTGCTTAGGATTCTCTGTCTCCCTCTCTCTCTAACCCCTCCCCGGCTTCCTCTTTCTCTCTTAAAAATAAAGAGCATGGGGCGCCTGGGTGGCGCAGTCGGTTAAGCGTCCGACTTCAGCCAGGTCATGATCTCGAGGTCCGTGAGTTCGAGCCCCGCGTCAGGCTCTGGGCTGATGGCTCAGAGCCTGGAGCCTGTTTCCGATTCTGTGTCTCCCTCTCTTTCTGCCCCTCCCCCGTTCATGCTTTGTCTCTCTCTGTCCCAAAAATAAATAAACGTTGAAAAAAAAAAAATTAAAAATAAATAAATAAATAAATAAAGAGCAAAAAACTACAACTAATGTTAACTAATATTAGTAAGCTCCTACTGTGTGCCAAGTACTACTCTATAAACACTTTATGTGTGTAACATGTAAACACGTAAAGTGTTTTATTACGCAATCCTCAAAACAACCCCATTGTTTTTATCCCTATCTTAAAGAAGAGGAAACTGAGGCATGGCGAGTTGAAGTCGTGCGCTAAGTGGTGAAGACAAAGTTCGCTTCTCATCCTCTGGCCGTCCTGCTCCCTGCAGCATTTTTAGTGCCACATACTGCCGGAAATTTGCTTTCTTCCTTTCTTTCCTGATTGGGTGTGCTCCTTTGCATCTAACCAACCATGAAATGTTCGAGGCTGTCAGTTATGGCCATTGGTTTATTCTCCTTTTCCCTGTACGCCATTCTTTCATTTGGGGACTAAGGCTCCCGTACTGGGACTCCCGGTCCCAGCCGGCCGCGCAGCCGGCTGGTGCCTTGGGTAAGATCATTCAAACTTCTCTTGGTCTTTGCTGTCTCTAAAGCGAAGCTCTAGTTGGCTTTAGAGAAAAGAGGTTAAAATTCGTGATTTATAAAATCGATTTCCATTCTCCCATTCACAGAGTGGTGCTTTTACCATTCACTCTTCCCATTTTTTTTTTAAATCTTTTTTTTTTTTTAACGTTTATTTTATTTTTTGGGGACAGAGAGAGACAGAGCATGAACGGGGGAGGGGCAGAGAGAGAGGGAGACACAGAATCGGAAACAGGCTCCAGGCTCTGAGCCATCAGCCCAGAGCACGACGCGGGGCTCGAACTCACGGACCGCGAGATTGTGACCTGGCTGAAGTCGGACGCTTAACCGACTGCGCCACCCAGGCGCCCCCACTCTTCCCATTTTTGAAAAAAAGATTTTTTTTTTCCATTGCGCTGTGGTAGGGCACAACTTTAAAAGCTACACAACGGGGGAGGCTGGCTGGCTGAGTCAGTTAAGCGCCTGGCGCTCTCGATTTCGGCTCAGGTCGCGATCTCATGGTTTCATGAGTTCAGGCCTCACCTCTGGCTCTGCGCTGGCAGCACGGAGCCTGCCCTTCCCCCACTCATGCTGTCTCTCTCTCTCTCTCTCTCTCTCAAAATAAATAAACAAAAATAAAATCAAATAAAAGCTACACAATTACTGTCTCAAGCAGGGTGTGAAATGTACAAAACATCATTGAGCACGTAACCAAAAATATATGCATAGCAATTGCATGTGATAATGCAAAATAGGCCAACCATAAGTTATCCATTCCTAAAATGGAAATAGGAAGAACATCCATAAGATGCCACTCGATAAGGCTTTCTAAGTATACCTTTATTTTAATGAAGTCCAGAATTAGACCTATAACTAGTGAAGTTTACTGGAGTTATCTCAAGTTCAAGCTTATTTCTGATGTTCAATGTGTGGTTCAGGTGACAATATAGGCTACGCTGGAAAATGAAAGGAAAAATCATGTATAAAATAATTAATATTAAATTTATTTTTAGTTACTACATCTTTCAAAGGGATACAGTAAGAAAGAGAACAGGTGAGAACGAGGTTGTCTTTTTTATCGAAGTTTAGTTGACACACAACATTACATTAGTTTCGGGTATACCACATGGTGATTCAACAACTCTATATGTTATGCTGTTTTTATTGATCAAACTCTTCCTATTACAGAAATTTTACACAGGAGTCCCTGAATCTATTAGAAACAAGAAAGAATTTGGAAGTGGGCAAAACTAACTTGAAATTCTGGCATTCTAATTACTTCTCTTTGGGCAAGTTCCTTACTTTTTTGTGTCTCCATTTGCTTGTTTACAATACGTGATATTTATCTTGCCTACTTCACAAGACGATTGTGGGCTCACTTCTGTTGTCTTTATATATTTGCACCTGAGAGATCTTACTAAGTTCGTGCTTTCCATATGCTAACAACTCAAAACTTTATCCTCCTGTTTAGAGTTTTCCCTGTTCTCCAAACACATACATCGGATTTCGTTTGACATCTCCATTTTGATGTCTACTAGACGTCCAGGACTCAAAAACCAAATTCCAGAGTGAAGTCTTCTCCACTTCCTGCAATATTGTTTATTTTAGAATATAACCAGGTTCTCAGACCCCAAACCCAGAGGCATCCTTGACTCCTGTCTCTGACACTTCACATTCAGCCATCAGCGATCCTGTTGGCTCTTCCTCCAAAACACATACACAGTCTGATCACTTCTCACCAACTCTGTTTCTAGCACACTGGTTTGGGCCACCAACATCTCCCATGAGGCGTGTTGCTTGAGGCTGGTCATTCCTACCCTCTTTTGCCCTCGCTAGCTATACTTGGTACCTGTGATGGCCATGACAAGGTACCACAACTGAGGCACCTGAAACAACAGAAATGTATTGCTTTACATTGTTCTGGAGGCCAGCAGTCCAAAATCAAGGTGTCGGCAGGGACGTGATCTCTCTGAGACTTTGAATGGAATCCTTCTTTGCCCCTTCCTGGCAAAGGGTGGTTGCCTGCAGACCTTGGTTCTCCTTGGCTTGCAAATGCATCACTATAGTCTCTGCCTCTGTCCTTGCATAGAGTTCTCCCTGTGTCTGCGCCCACATTACCCTCTTTTTATAAAACACCAGTCATATTGGAGTAGGGCCTAATCTAATGACATCATCTGAACTTGATGCAGACATCATCTACGAAGACCCTACTTCCAAATTGGTCACAGTCACAGATACTGAGGGTTAGGTCTTCATTATATTTTGGGGGGAATACAATTCAGCCTATAACACCAACCTTCACAGTATCCTCGAGCCATCGGTCAGATTGACTCTGAAAAACCTAAGTCAGACCCATCCTTTCTTTGCCCAGAACCTTCTTACAGTGTCACCATCTCTTTGAGAGTAAAAACTGAAATCCTCACATTGAGCTGCAAGGACCGCCAAGGTCCCACATGATCTTCCCTTCGCCCACATTCCTAGATCCACCACGGCCTCTCCCCGTCATGCTCATTGTATCCAGTGGTCCCGAATCCTTGCTGTTTCTCAGAAATGTCAGACACTCATCCAGCCAAGGTAGGGGCTTTTGCACTTGCAGGTTTATGTCTAGAATGCTCCTCTCCCAAGTACCTGTGGGGCTCACACTCCCTTCCTTCAGGTCTCTACTCAAATGTCCTGGATCAGTGAGGCCCTCCTTGCCCATCTATAAAAACTAACAACCCCTTCTTCATTCTTGGTGTGTGACCTCCTCATCACCTGCCTGATCGGTCTTCTTAGCTCTTATCATCACAACATATTCTCTGTTTACCTGTCTATTTGTTTCCTTCACTTGACTATAAATTCAGACATACCGCTCTATCCACTTTCAGTTGCTTAAAACATAACAGGCAATTTATTCCATAAAATACTTGTTGTATATATAAATAAATGAACTTGCACAAGCAGAAAATGAGAATTTTTTGAAGCTCCCTAGCTTAAAGAAAGACTGACTTTTCTGTTGTCATGATAGGAAGCAACCATCAGAATGATTTTCAGACTTGCTCAATAAACCAACAACTTATCTTCATACACACATTGTTGCCAATCAAGCAATCACCATCAGCCCCCCAACTTCTGAAAAAGTTTAGCCAATCAGAGAGGGGTTCATTCTAGTAACCACACTCTACAGTGTCACCTGAATAACCACACTTCTGCAGATGACATGAACCCATGGGCACCTCTGGAACTCACCAATCCCTGACGGGTGGACTGTCCCTGACCAGCATAATTCTCATTCCTATAGTCAGCAATAAGTAGTAAGTCAATTTATTTCAGATATTAAGTGGTGGTATCACTTGACAAATGTATGTAGGGGAAAAGTGTGTGAGATATCTTTGGGAAAATAGGAGGTGAGTTAGAAATGTCATTTGAGGGGCACCGGGGTGGCTCAGTCTGTTAAGCATCCAACTCTTGACTTCAGCTCAGGTCATGATCTCATGGTTTGTGGGATCGAGCCCTGCGTCAGGCTCCATGCTGACAGTGCAGAACCTGCTTGGGATTCTCTGTCCCTCTCTCTCTGCCCCTTTCCCCCACTCGTGCTTTCAATCTCTCTCTCTCTTGCAAAATAAATAAATAAAATTTTGAAAAATGACACAAAGTTTAAAAAAAAAGAAATGTCACTTGACATTTAGCATTATGTTAATATTGTGCCTTATGAATCATTAATTATTAGAAAAAATAGATATCTTGTCTACATATTAAATTATTCACTGGGGTGCCTGGGTGGCTTATTCGGTTAAGCGTTCAACTTCGGCTCAGGTCATGATCTCTCAGCTCATGAGTTCGAGACTCACGTCAGGCTCTGTGCTGACAGCTCAGAGCCTGGAGCCTGCTTTAGATTCTGTGTCTTCCTCTCTCTCTCTACTCTCTCACTGTGTCTACCCTCTTGCACTCTGTCTCTCTCACTCTCTCTCTCAAAAATTAACAAACATTAAAAAATAATTAAAAAAATGAATTATTCATAAACTGCACTTTCATCAAATGATTGTATTTTTTTCATGTATTACCATTAATTTAATGGTTAACTTCATCAAGCTAGTTATTCTTTCCTTTAGTCCTTCATTTCTTCACCACTCCAAGTCTATCTTCCTGCAGCAACAAGTTTCTTAATGTGTCTGTTTCGTTACTCATGAAACCAACGTCGCTAAGGTGCATACATTTGAGAAGCATTTATTCTTTCTAACGCTGCAATTACTGAGTGGTTAGCGGGTACCAGGAGCTGTGCTGGGTCCTGGGTAAATGTGTTCTTTACCTCAGGTTGCATAGAGCTTAGTGGCGGATTCTCCCAGTAGATCGATGGCGTGGCGATACATCTGTATGTTCACACTGTGTGCTCAGCAAGTGCCTTGTGAGAGGCAGAGCCAGGACTGAAGGGGGAGGCAGGAAAACCTCTCAGAGGATGTGACCCATAAGGGGAGGGAGGAGGAGTGTAATGTGTAATGTGGGTTATTAAAGTACTTTCGTGGAGAGGATCTATTGTAATATCTATAACATCCCGGTCTCAAGAGCAAATTGTCTCATTTTAAAAACAACTGACACCAAGGAAAGGTAAGCAGGTGCAGTCACACAACCAGTAAGTGACAGACACTGAAGTAGGTTGCGAGTCTTGATGTCACTCTCAGCACGTCCTCCACGTGCCCAACTACCTTGTCTTGTTGTCTTTGTAACTAAAAAACAGTATATGTCGCTCACTACCTGGGACTGACCAATGGAACTCTAACTTCCTATAAGTTTCTCATTGTCTACATCCATTGTCCGAAACACAAAGGTGGCTTACGCCCCACATTTTATGTGAATAAGACATGTACAAATGTATGTGTGCAGTAGTCCCCCCAAAAGCTACATCTGTGTCCTAATCTCAGAAGCCTGTGAATGTTACTTTATTTGGAAAAAGAGTCTTTGTAGATGCAACCAGGTCAATCATTTTGAGAAGAGGAGACCATCTTGGATTATCAGGTTGGCCCTAAATCCAAAGACAAGCATCCTCATAAAAGACATGCAGAGGAATAGACAGAGAGGGGGAGGAGGGAGGTAGCCATGGGGACAAGGATTGGAATGATGAGCCACAAGCCAAGGAATGCCTAAAGCCATGAGAAGCTGCACGAGGCAAAGAACAGAATCTCCCCCAAGAACCTTAGGAGGGAACACAGCCCTGTCAACGCCTTGATTTCTGACTTCTGGCCTCCAGATCTGCAGAACAAATTTCTGTTGTTCTAAGCCACCCAGCTTGTGGTAATGTGTAAAAGCAGCCCTCGGAAACACATTTCTGTCTCATCAAGTAACCCCAACAGATTTTAAATTGGCAATAGATGTCTGATCTGAGATGTAACTGCATTCTTTTTTTCTTCTGTGTTTCTTCCCATAAAGTTAGAATTTTACTGCCACTACTAATAATTACAATAGAATTATATAATAAGTAATAGTAACCATTATTATTAATATAGCTTATTTATTAAGTGACAACTCTTCCAAATACACTACATCTTTTATGTCATCTAAGCCTTGCAACAATTCTATAGATTAGGTGCTCCAATCAAGCCACTTTTTTTTTTAGGTCATTAGACTGAATCTCAGCTTAATTGCCCATGATTGCACAGGTAGTTTGTGATGGAAATGACATTTGAATTCTGATTTTATTCTCAGCTTTCCTACCACACCACAGAGACTCTTTAGAAAGGGATCATCTGTTTGATTCCTTGAATGACTTTTCATCAGTGATGGGGATGGGGCCTCTCTGGATGTTCAACCACTTTCTCTCTCTCTCTTTCTGTCTCTGTCTCCTTTCCTTCCACCCCACTTTGAATTGGCCTGCAGAAGGAACCCATATCTCCTAACACTTTGTCCAGTTGAACTGATCGGAGCTCCAATCGCAAGAAGTAGGCAGGTTTGATAGACTCCCAAACTGCCCAGCCCCCTAAGCGTTCCAGACTGGGCTTTGCAGAGGAGATTTCCTGGAAGAAATGTCACATCCATTATTTTCAGTCTTCGCTTTGGAAAGGTTGCCTGGAGAATGTCACTGCACACCAAATCTAATGATTCGGTGATATTTGATATAAGAATAAATAAAACAGTCTATACGCTTAGACCTCCCTAAAATAAAGATGTTGAATAAATCCAGCAAATGTGCTGAGCCATGTGGGAGTTTTCAGTACTAACTTAAAGGGTTGCAAGCAGGCGTTCAACTCTTCCAACGACACAATTCACGGTTATGATACAGTTGTTGACTCTGTGGATGGAATAAGCCTGGCTGAAGAGTGTTTGGGAAGAGTTTTAGGCGACTTAAAAATGACCCTTGACCTTGAGTGAGCTGGCACAAGGTAGCCTGGGAAACTCTTACACTTCCTTGGGGAATCAGCTCACGTGGGGTTCCTCTTCTAGAAAGCATTACAGAGTTCTCCCTCCCTCCCCAGGATGAGTATGAACCTCTCCTTGGGGCTGCCCACCATGCTTATCTTATTGTGTGAAATGTTCTGCTCTTTGGCTTGTCTTCCCTAAAGAACCACAAGTGTCTCAAGGAGGAGGTGATTCCATGTCATCGTGTCCCCGACGTCTAACCCAGTAGCACTGTGAGTCCTTCATACAGGTGTGTTCTTCATGAACCTCCCAAACCTCCAGCCTGGAGAGGACTATCTTCAAGGTGAACAGGGAAGCCTGCTCCCAGGAATACATACAAGGCCTGGCGGGGCTCACTGTATGCTCTCCCAGACCTCCTCCACTTGAAGGACCAAAGTGGACTAAAGCTGAGGTTGGAGACAATGAAAAATGAAAGCAAACACCCCAGCCAATAAGCTTGATAGGCTTTGACTTTGGAGACCTCCTGAACATCCATGTAGTGCTAACCATGACTGAGGATCACTTTTTGACTTGAGGATTCTATAAGCTCTTCTCCTCCCAAGACCAGAGTCTTTAGGGGATAGCCCACTTCCCAGCACCAACCAGAGTCCAGAGCGACTGCTTTGAATACAGACTGGAATCTAAGTTAGAGAAACCCCCCAAAGGGAGCTGACCTGAAGAATACCTTTATAGGAAATTTGATTTTCCTGGAGAAAAGGTACTTACACACACAAGGAATTAGAGACTTTGGTATCAGAGCAGAGTAGAAATCAGGATTCGGTGCGTGCCACAGACTCTCGAAGACCATCCTTTCCCAAAGCATTTCTCTACAGAAGTGATTCTCCACCAGGCAACATTTTGGGTATTGGAGGTAGCCTTTTTTTTTTTTTTTTTCAGGCTTATTTATTTATTTATTTATTTTTTTAATGTTTACTCATTTTTGAGAGACAAAGACAGTGCATGAGTTGGGGAGGAGCAGAGAGAGAGGGAGACACAGAATCCAAAGCAGGCTCCAAGCTCTGACCTGTCAGCACAGAGCCCGATGTGGGGCTCGAACTCACTGAGCATGAGCTCATGACCTGAGCTGAAGTCAGAGGCTTAACTGAATGAGCCGCCCAAGTGCCCCTTTAAAGAATCTTTTTTTTTTTTAATTTTTTAATGTTTATTTCAGAGAGAGACACAGAGACAGAGCCTGAGTGGGGGAGGGGCAGAGAGAAAGGAAGACACAGAATCCGAGGCAGGTTCTAGGCTCCCAGCTGTCAGCACAGAGCCCTACACGGGGCTCGAACCCACAAACCACAAGATCATCGCCTGAGCCGAAGTCAGACGCCCACTGACTGAGCCACCCAGGTGCCCCTAGGTTTATTTATTTATTTTGCGAGAAACAGAGAAGGAGAGGAGCAGAGAGAGAGGGAGAGAGAGAGAATTCCAAGCAGGCTCTACATTGTCAGTGTGGAGCCTGACACTGGGCTCAAACTCACAAATCTTGCGATCATAATCTGAGCCGAAACCAAGAGCTGGGGGCTCAACCGACTGAGCCACCCAAGCGCCCCTAGTTGTAGTCATCTTTGGGGGAGGGGACACTACTGGCATTTAGTGGGTGCGGCCAAGGGCGCTAGAGGGCCCGCCTTTCATGGGACAGTTCTGCACCGCAAGAACGGTCCCAAATTGCACACGATTTTTAGAAGTCCTACCAGACTTTTACTGTGGCAGAATTCCTCTTTATTCTGATGACATCTCTGTTTTACCTGTACCGTGGATTCTCTCCATGTTCTGTTCTGTTCTACAGTTATGCTCTGTACAGCCACCAAGAACCCTGAGTTAGTGAAACCAAACCATTGCTCCTGGGAAAAATGCAGTCAGGTCCCTGTGAGCCTCTGGTCTTAACATTTTCATCAACCTATCAACACATACCCTTGTTTTATGTCTGTTTAAAGACACCTGATTTAATATTTATTGCTGACTTGTTAACATCAAACTCACTGCCAAAGGCACTATCGCTCATGCCTGAATGAATCTTACCTAACACGCGTATTTTCTCTGTCAGGCACAATGCAGCAAAATCACCACAACAAAGCACTAAATAGACCTAAAAAGGACACTTGTTTAAGGTATAAGAGCTGAGGCAAGAAGGCAGAGCCTTGGGGCACCTGGGTGGCTCAGTTGCTTAAGCATCTGACTGTTAATTTTGGCTCAGGTCATGATCTTACTGTTAGGGAGTTTGAGCCCCACCTTGGACTCTGCATTAACAATGCAGAGCCTGCTTGGTATTCTCTCTCTCTCTCTCTCTCTCTCTCTCTGTCTCCTCTCTCTACTCCTCCCACACATGCTCTCTCTCAAGGTAAATAAATAAACTTTAAAAAAAAAGAAAGAAAAACAAACAGAGTCTTGCTGTCTCACCTCAGCTGGGAATGTGCAACATCAGGGACTCAAAGTTTTCACTGCTCTGCTCATGCTCCGGAATGTGTGCAAAAGCACCACAGATACCAATATGGGGGCCACAAATAAATCTTAACAAGTAGCAAAGTCACATATAGGCCATCCATGAATCATGAGCATTGGCCGTATATACAAAGCATTATTGTACAGTTTTAATGTAGACTGAACTTCTCAGAAATGCACAGACTATGAAAACCCAGGGACAGTTGTACTTTGGCTTGGCCCTTCACCAAGAGCTACGTGATCTTTTGGAACTCACGTCACTGAAGGCAACACTGCTAACGATGTTTGAGTCTCCAGAACAACACATCAACATCACTCTGCGTTTGTAGCAATACCTTTTGTGTGATTGTCGGTGCAGGTGTAAGCAACCGTCTGTCTCCTTGTGTCGTCTAACACAGCGGCAAGTGAGCATTTATATGTGGCAACACATGGGATTTCAGCGTAGGTCAGTGTCGTTCAGGTTAATTGTGCCTCCATTCCACCTCCTATCAAGACAATAGAACCCAATTCAAGACAATAGAACCCAAATCTATTGGTTCGATAGAACCCCATTCATATACCCAATATACGCCTGCCATCTTATATTTTATTCGTTACTATCCCTTTTTAAACATAACAAGTGGCCGTTTTCACCGTTGAAATATAATGTTCCTAAAATTTTGTGCTCACGGGTTTTTGTTTTGCTTTGCAGCCCACTTCTTTTCTCTGAGTTACCTGATGCCCTTGATTAGTTCTTTCGATGGAGAGCGATGGTGGTCACACTCCAGATGCTCGGGAATGTCTTCATCTAACCTTTGGGCATAAACTGTCACATTTTAAAGGAATGTGATCTCCCGGGCCAAAACATATTTCCCCTCAACATTCGGAGCATAACATTCCACTATCTTTTATCATCCATTTTTACTGTGGAGAAATCTGTCGTCAATCTGTCGCCCATTTGCGGGTCGTCAGCACTTCCTGTCCAGTAAGATTTGCAGATTGCTTGTTTTCTCTGGTTGCCCTGAAGATTTTCTCCCCAGTGTTTGCAGTATCATTTTGATGTGTCTGGTGTGGACTGATTGTTTATTCATCCTGCTCAGCACTCAGTTTACACGTTGTATCTTAGGCCCATCTAGGTTCCTAATTTCTGGAAGCTTCTCTGACCTTTTATCTTCAAATAATGATTCTCCAATCACCATTACAATATATTTATACAATAATAAATAATTATATACTATATTTAACATATACCATGTAATAATATGTGTAATAATTTTTTATGTAATTTAATAAATCTGCCTGGATTTATTTTAAAGAACTGACTCAGAAGATTATGGGGACTGGCAGGTCTAAAACCTGGGCAGGTTCACAGACCAGCAGCTTCTCAGGTGAGTTGATGTTGGAGCCTTCAGTCAGAATTGCTTCCTCTGTTTGACTAAGAGTTTGTTTGCTTCTTTGGTTTTCTCTCCAGCTCTGTGCTCACCCTTTCCCAAAAGCAGTTTTGCCTCTTCCCATCTGCTCAAGGTTCTGCCCCAAAGTAACTTTAAGGATATATTGTCCCTGTCCCTCAGCCAGCAATGGCTTGGCCCACTTCCCACTGGTGAAGCAGAGTCTGCCTCTCCCTCATTCCCTAAGATGTGGGCCACAGGCAGAAACCAGTCATGGCTCCCTCACCTTCCTTCCCCTGGCTTTAAAGCAGGAAATTGGTCCCAGTCCCCCCACACTCCCACCTCAATAGCACATGTTTATTTTCCACTAACACACAGCAAGAGGACACCCAGGCACCTCTGCCCACTTCCTCACCTGGAGTCAACAGCCCCACCACGTTTTACCTCAATGAACGTGGTGGTGTCACCCGAGTTCAGCTCAGCTTCGGTTCTGGAGATGGACAACTTGATTTTTGACTGTGGCTATGACTTTGATGGTGTTTCCTTTTTCAATGTGTAACTCTCGTTGATACACATAAAAATGTATAAATAGTCACTTTTGTGTGAAGAAGAAGAAAGAGCCTCAAGGTATACACACATCTGCTGTGCCACTTTGACTAACGTGCTCATGACACATTTTTTCAAATGCCACTTAGGTCATTGTCTGTTTTCCATCAGAGCTGGTTTGATTACTATCTTTCAGTCACTAAGAAACAGAAACACAGTCTCCTAAAGTAACGAGAGTTCATTTGTACTACACATCAGATGCAGTTAAGCACAGAGCCGGCAAGGAGGCCTGAATGTGCCCATGAAACCAAAGCAAGATGGTGTCCCCACTGGGGCACCATCACCCAACCCCTTTCTTCTCAGCCATGCCCTTTCTCTGTTAGCTCCAGTCATGCCCACCGTCCTCTCCATTGGCTGCTCTTCTTTATGGTCTCTGCCCATTCACAGCTTCTACCCCCACGCTGCTTTCTGCTTATATCTTACTTTCTCTGCATCTCTGGAACTCTGTTTCATTCCACTATCTATTCTGGTCCTTCTCATCTTACTTTCAAACTTCTCAGAGGAGATACCGTTGGCTTGTTAACATGACCACCAACAGAAGCAGAATGGCCCTGCTAGGTCGAGCTCTCCTGAAGAGCCACATTCTCAACCACTCACCTTTCTCATGCCCAGACATGATCCTGGTCCCATCAGTAGTTGCCAGATCTACAGGGTTTTATGACCTGAAGCATGGGAAATCTAGGTACAAAGCAGCCAATTGCTTCTTTACTCAGAAGGGATGTGGGGATGTGGCAGGCACTTGGAAAAGAAAAGGCTACGTGGTGCAAAGCTGGTCTGAGTCCCCCATGTCCCCAGTCCAAGGCATCTACAATTATATTCATGGTAATTGATGGTTCTTTGCAAATGTCATTATAGGATTCCTTTTATCTATTAGCAAATCCCAATTTTGCGGGTAGTATTGTTTCTTGTGAAATTATACTCTTGGGAAATGTGCGTTTCACAGGACTGCAAAATACACATAAGCACTCCTCAAAATCATGAATGCTGACTCCAGAATGAGAGGCACAACTGGCAGAAAGATGAAAAAAAAAATAAGATTGAAAATTATACTTGCATATTTCTTCGAGTACTCTTTGAGCATTTATGTCCTAAGGCAAATCTCATTTTCTTTACACTAGTTTAAGCTATCATTTAATTTTCTTATCTGAGGACCCTTTCTTAGGGGGTTTAAATTTAACAGATAACATGCATCTAGTCAGCCATTTGTACTTTTAATGAGCCTCTCTACCACAAGCAAACAGTTGCCCCAGATAGCATTTAGAAACCTTGTGCCAGCAAATGAACAAATGGTCACAGTTGGGGACCTATTTTTCCCACCCTTAATAAAAAGCTGAAGACCATTCATAAGGCATTTAAATTCTACTTTCTCATTAAACATACGATGTGTGCAAAAAGTCATCATAATGTTGGTTGCTCTGCTAGAAACTCCCTCAATTTCCAATATTATTTTTTCTAATTCCATTCCCTCTGTGGTGAGATGGTGATAGAAGCAGTTCCCATCTGTTCTCTCTAACGAGATGAGGCAGTCTTTAGTCCATATTCCATATCTGGCCTTTGGCTCAAACTCATGTTTGTAAAATCCACATGAAACAAGGCCCAAGGGATCTACGTGGTGCCTGAAAGTGCTTAGAAGGACTGACCATGCCGCACAGGGCAAGGAGAATTCCTGGTAATATGGTAGGCTGAATATTGGACTGAGTTTTCCCATGAAAAATAACTTTGAATGCTGGTGAAACTAACAGTCACACACAAAACAAATATTGATGAGCCGCAAGATAGTGAGAAAGTCTGAGGCCAAAATCTAAGTGAAAGCTGGAAGCTGTAACAGCAGGGCTGTGCTTTAGCCCCTCTGGCCTGAGGGCATTTGCCAAAGTAGGAACTTGAGAGGTGATTTTTAAGTTCTCATTCAGGCATGTGGCCTAGAGACAAAGTGGGTGGTCTAATAACAAACCTTCCCCTCATAAAGTTGGGACCCCAACGGGTTCCACTTTTGGTTTAAGGATTAACTCGAAGAAAATTTATCACCTCCCCCACTGAAGGCTGCAGGGAAAGTTGCTTTGTTGCTTTGGCAATAAGCAAAGCAGAGGAAAAGAAAAGAAAAAACAAGAAAAGAAAAGAAATGGTAATGACAAGCTGACTTTTGCAGATTTTCAGCCCAAACTCACAAAAGCAAATTCAAGCAGTTGTATTTAGTTTAAAGACTGTCCAGATTGGGATGGCTCCCAGGGACCTGGCAAAGCCTATCTGGAAGAACTTGCTTTCATTCTAGACCTTTAAAAAGTTCCCATAATTAATTCTTGAAGAATAAGGAACCATGAACAATAACCAACAGTTCATAGTAAAAATTAAAACCAAGTTTGAAAATATCTGCAAAGTAAAGGGAACTAAAGAGAACTACAATGTGTACTTGTGAGAAGGCAAATAAAGCTTTTAGATAGACATGGAAAATAGAATTGGAAATCAAAAATCAATAGACAGGTTTAATAGCATATTAGATATAGCTGAGGAGACATGGAGATTAGCACGAGTATACGTGGGAAAATTTCAGCCATTATCATGTGAAATATTGCCTGTGCTCCATTCTCTCTTCTTTCCTGGAATTCTTACTATTTGATTTTTATAACTGAAAAATATTCACTAACATCCAAATATTCAGAGTTCCCAAAGGAGAGGACAGAGGATGGAACACAGGCAATATCTGAAGTTCTCCAGACATTGTGAAAGGTCAAAGTGTATTTTCAGGAATCTACATGAATCCCCAGCAAGATAAATAAAAATAAATTGACACCTAGATACAATAGCATGCAACTAAAAACCACAAAAGACAAAGTATACTCTTAACAGAGGCGCAAAGCCAAAGTTTGAGCACAAGAACATCATTTAGATTGACGGATGGCTTCTGAACAGTAACGATGGAAACTAGAGTGAAGTATATAATCAAGTTTGAGCTATTTATTGCTGAGTCACCTCAAAACCTACTGGCTTGAAATAACAATGATCACTGTACTCAAGAATCTGTGATTTGGGCAAAACATAGTGGAAATGTCTCATCTGTGTCCCATGAAGCATCAGACAACGAGTCTCAACTTGGGACTGAAGGATCTCCCCACAGTATGGCTCACTCACATGGCAGGTGAGTTCTTGTAATGTGGGGGTCCCCACAGGCTGCTTGGTGTTCCTTATAGTATGGTGTTTGGGTTCCAAAAGCTAGCATTGCAAGAGAATGAAGGAGAGGTATGTGGCATTATTTTACGGCCTGTTCTGAAAAGTCCTATCACATGACTTCCATCATACTCTATTGGTTAAGCAAATCACAAACACGTGCAGATTGAAGGAAAAGGGACAGACTTTACCTCCAACAGAAGAGTGACAAGTTTTCATAAGCGTGTGTAGGATGAGAGATACTTGTCCGGCCATCTTTAGAACAGGCAACTTGTCACAACCTTCATTTGGCAAAACAATTCACATCCCACATACAAAGTATATTCATGCCCTCCCTCCAAGACCTCAAGCTTATCCCACGTCATAAGGCTTAGACTTGAGGTTCAGAATATGGTCTCTTAAATCACATCTGGGTGTGCATAAGGCTGCTCAAGTGTAGTTCTTCAGGTACAGTCCTTTAAGAATCATTCTGTTCACTCCTAAAAAACATGCCCTCAAGGGAAAAGATATCTCACTACACACATGCCCAGCATAGGCATGGGATAATGAGACAGGCATAGGATAACCACTTTAGATATTACTGTTCAAAAATGATAAGACACAAGGTACGTAGCTGTCACTGATCCACAGTAATTCTGAAATCCAGCTCGGCACATGTCGCCACTTGCTTGATTAGTACTAAATCCTATTCCTTGGGGTTATCTTCCAAAGTTCTTAGCTCCTCCTCCTGAGTCATCTTTCTTTTTCTACTGAAAGTAGCACATGCTTGAAGCTGGGTGGTTTTCCCAGCCCAATTAATGGAAGTTTTGTGGTTTAAAACCCTCTTTTTATTTTGCTGTATGTCTGAGTTTCTGTAATCCACTCTGGACGTATTCATTTCAGAAAATTCTCTTTAAAACATTGTGGGTTTTCTATCAACCTTATTGGGGTTTCCTCTGCCCCAAGACAAAAGCCACAACCACACAATTCTTCAGAGTAAGCCTTCTCTACATCTCTTTCCGGAAGTTGGGGGACAATGCCCGTAAGATTCTCAAAGGCCCTGTCATTTAATGGAGCAAATCTGTAAGAGAGTCATTCCCTTAAGATCCTTGGAGGCCCTAAGAATCACAGAAAGATTCTACAAGGCATGGAGTTGGATTTTTATGATGTCTCTTAAAGAAACCTTATAATTCCACTTTGGGTTTACCCTTAGCCTAAGGTTCATTCTTATGTTGAAATTTGTTTGAGGTCTGGAGAAGGTGAGAAAGTCTCGGCTCCGTTATATTTAACATTTCAGATCTTCAGCTCACGTCTCTATTCTTGCATTTTGTCATAGACACTAAGAGGGAGAAGTTTCAGTATTGTGCCTGGAGATCTCCTTCTCTAAATATTTGAGTTTATTAGGTATATTTACTGTTTCCCATAGTGCTTCAGATGACAGGATTGCAAAACTTTCCACCACTCACTGATTATCAAGGATTTACTTCTCTCCAACTTTCACTGACATTTTCCTTTAGGTCTTTTAGGCTCTCATTACCATTCTTCTTAGAGCCTCTCCAGCTTCTACTTGCTACTCAGTCTCAAAACCAAGGTCAAATGTTGTCAGTTTTTGCATGGAAATATTCCACTCCAGGTACTAAATCTTTTTCAGTTTTCTATTGTTGTAGAACCACCCTCAAGACTTAGTAGCTTAAAACAACAATTATCTTTTATTTTACTCCTGAATCTGCTCTTTGGTTATGGCTTGACAGGAATGATTTGTCTCGGTTCCACATGGAACCAGCTAGACAGGCTCCACTGGAGGACGTAGGATCCGCTTTCAAGATAGCTAGATCAAAGAGCTGACTGGCTCACCTTTAAAGTCGCAGCCACTGCATCATTCTTCAAGCTCAGCTGCCAAAACCAAGACACATGATAATTGTTGGATTAAGGATCAGACAAATTTATTCTCTTACACATCACAATCCCTTTTGGCAGAGTGTCGCTGCCTCATATGGTCATTCAGACATACAGCTACCTTCCATCATACTGTTCTGACACCCACTGGGGTATTCTTGCTGTCTGTGTGGACAAACAAAGCTTGGAAGGTTCTATGTCAACAGTTCAGCCAGAAAACAGGGAAAAGAACATGAAAGAGTCCGGGGCCGATGCTTCAGGCTCAGACTTGGCAGCTGCACGTAGTTCTTCTTGTGGTTTGTTTCTAGGAACTTACTAAAATAGCCACATGAAACTACAAAGGAAGCATGAATGTAAAACTGGCTGGGTAGCCAAGTACCCAGGTAAAACTGTGACTGTGGAGGAAACTGAGAAAGGGTTTTGGTTGACAATTTTCAGTCATTGCCGCAATCATTGACCTTGAATGAGGTCCTCGAATGGGTCCTCAGTGCTTCCCCATAATCCTGCTCCACATCGTTAGCCCATTCTCTCTCCCACCCTTTTGGATCATTTGTGATACCTTCATTCTCTCAACATGAATGGCCACTTCTTCCCTCATCATCACCCTTGAGAGTGAGCTTGCTTCCCACTTGCTGAGAAATTTGAAGTAATCAAAGGGACTTCCTGAAGCTTCCACCATATCCGCCTTTGGTCACTAGCAGGGATCCTGTATGAATGCTCTGTGGTCCCAACTAGTAAAGACTATTCCGCTTGTCCACCAGACCCCATGCCTTATCACCTACTCAAGGACATCAGTCCAACAGTCTTCTCTTCCCTCTCCCCCACATCATCAACTTTTCCCTCTTCTGGATTGTCACCGTGCGTACTGATTTTCTCCCAGAATATCAGCCCTCTCTTGACACCCACTTTCCTCTTCCAACCACCACCGAATTTCTGTTCTTCCTTTTCTTTTTTTATTATTATTTCTTTATTATTAAAGTCTAGTTGACATACAAAGCTATATTCGTTCCCGGTATACAACCTAGTGTTTTAACAGTTCCATACATTTTATAGCAAAAAAAAAAAAAAAAAGAAAAGTTAATTGCACTTACCACCACCGATTTCTCTCTTGCCATTCTCACTTGAATCAAGTCTGGTCTGGCTGTCATCTACACTCCACAAAACCTCTCTTCTCAGGATCATTGAGCAATTCCACGTTACCAAATTCTGCAGTTGTTCTCACAACTCGTCTTCTGTGACCATCAATATTCTATGATCTATGCTAACCCTTCACTCCCCCAAATACTTCCTTCACTAAATTTCTAGGCCTTTACACTCACCTGATTCTCCTGACCTCTTGGACCACACGTCAGTTTCCTTTCCTGGTTCTTCCCTTTCACCTGACATGTAAATATTTCAATGTCCCGGAGTTCAGGCTTTCATCTTTCTCATTTCTCTCTATTCACAATCTCTTTCAACCTCCTGGAAGTAAATATACCCTTTATGCAAAATCTTTCAAATTTATATCTGTAGCCTACACCTCTTTATTGAATCTCAGATTCACTTATCTATCTGCTTGCCGTAACTCTACTTAATACTGACAAGTATCTCGATCTACACCTGTTCCAACCAATCCTCTAATGTGTACTCTAAATCTGCTCTTTTCCTGGTCTCCACCATCTCAGAAAATGACACCAGCATTCTCCCACTTGTTCTGGCCAAAATGTTTTGATTTATCATTGATTACTCTACCAAGAATACTGCTGAAGCTACCTTCAAAATCAACAATGGATCTGTTCACTTTTCGCGGTCTCCTTTGCTACCACTCGAGTTCAAGCCACCACGATTTCTTGACTGGATTATTGTAGCATCCTTGGACTTCTTGTTTTGACTCTTGACCCACTACAATTTCTTCTCAACACTGCAGCCAGGATGTCCCTGTTGAGATGAGAGCCAAATTATACCATACCTTCGCTCAAAACCTGCCCATGGCTTCCTATCCCCAAATATATTTGCATGGCTTTTCTCCATCCCTTTCTTTAGATGTGAGACACATATGTCTGTTTAAACTTTCCAGTAGACACATTTAAAAATTAATAAGCAAGGTATTCATTCATTATCAATAGTAACATATTTTAACGGTAGTACCATATTCTAGTTAACCCCATATATCTTCATAATAAACATTTCACCATGTTACCAGTAAAGCAAATACTAATAAGATATTTTACACAATTTTAACAGTATATCTCCAAAACCCAGTGCACTCACAGAATATCTCAATTTGTGGCCACATTTGAAGTGCTCAGTAGCCACAGACAGCTAGAAGCTACCATATTGGTTAGATCTAAACTTCACTTATTTATCCTGCTTTTATCTTTCTCTCCTTCTAGAGTGAAAGCTGCCTAAGGACATACATTTTTGCTTTGTCCACTAATGTATCCTCCCTGTGCTTTGTTGAATAAATGGATGAATAAGTATCTAGTGTGCTGGGAGAAAATGCTGAGTTGGCTATTTTATTTCCCAAAATCTCCCAGAGAAAGTAAACTCTAGCCACCCACAGTGATAGCTTGCCTTTATTGGCCACCATCGCTTCCATGACCTATGTCCTTATTCCCTTCCCAAGTAAATTACTCACAATAGAACACTTATCTCAGCATCTGCTTTGGGGGAAACCCAAACCAATATATTGGCTTCCACCTATCATTTCATTCCTCCTGGATTCAGCTGGTTATGGGTCCTTCTTTCTCACATTTCCTCACACTGCTGGAGGAGGGCCACGACTCATTTGTAAAAGAGACAGGACACCAAGTTTAACGCTCAACATGGCTCCTCATCCAGCTGAAATTTCCCCATTCTCCTTTTCCACCCACTACCAGATTCAAAGAAAGCAATTTGTTAGTTAGAAATTACCAAAATATTACCCAAGGCCCTTTAACATGCCTGGAAAAGTTAAAAGTGAGTTACACATCCCAGGAATTCCTGAGGAGTGACAAGGCTTCCTTTATGTTTTGCTTTGGTATTGACAACTAAGAGAAAATGCACACAAAACAGTCCTTGCAAATCATTCAGCCTAAGGCTAGCGAGGGTTGGATAGTGCCATTTCATCTTAAGTGACAGAAACAAAAAGCCTTTTATTTAGGATTGCTTCTCCAAAATCAACATTTTTGAAATGGTGCCCATTCTCATAGCCTCCTTCTCTGAAGCATAAACATCATAACCACTTCTTTGAATCTCAGGAGTTAGGCCACCGGGTCTGGGTACAAATACTGTGTTCCAGTATTAAATGCTAGATCAGATATCGGCTGTAATCCCAGGGGTCTTTTAGTACAGTATAGCTGTCTGAAAGGGAAACATTTTTCTCCAACAGAGCAAATTCTGTAGCTCTGAAATTCTGAGTTCTGGATCGGGTTTGTTTTGATAATGCATACCTCAGCTCCTCCAGAGAAAGTTCCTCTCAGTAGTGAAACGATGGCTTCAATTAGACTTGGCTGCACCAGTCAAAGCCTGCAATTGTGATTCAACGGGCTGTCGATGTTTTATTCTGCCACCTTTGACATAAATTGTTTTCTGTCTGTGGCTCGGCTCCAACTCTGTTCCATGGAAGCCACGCATGAGGGGAAAATGTGCCCCTTGCACAATAGAACCATTGATGCCTTCTGAATGGAATGGTGCCCATGACCCTCTTAGTACCTACAGATCCCTCTCTTAAAGGAGAACCCTTCATCTCACTTCCCCCCCGCCCCCACTAAAGTAAGTCCACACGTCATTGCACAGTCCCAGCGTCAGCCAGGTGACCCAGAAACTCTAGGAAAACCCACCGCAAGTGGGCTTCTTACGATGGTGCCTGAAACATTAGAAATGCTCAGAAACGGAGAGGAAACTGAACTTTAAAATGGTAAGCAATGGGTATCACTCCCATGCTAGTCTTCCGGGAGCAGAAAAGCCATTATCTGGAGCAAGTATTTTAGAGACAAACAGGTTTCATCTCTCAGGAATGATTCTTCGACTCATGTTCTCACTTCAGAAACCATCTCCCTTGCCTCCCCCAAGCGTTTGCTCAAATATTCAAATGTTATTCTCTCCGTGAGGTCTACACAGACCATTTGATATGAAATTGCAAAATTAATTCTTCCCCCTCCCCATGCTCTTTCTTTTGCTATGTATCTATCACCTTCTAATATTCTAGATCATTTACTTACTATGTTTATTGCCTATTATGTTGAGAGGAAGTTCCATGAAAGAAGGAACCCCCATCAGTTCCGTTCAGGCACCTGGAATAGTGTCTGTCCACACTGGCAAGCGTAGATGTCCTTAAACGGATGTGTGCGAGCAATAGTGAATCGAAGAGCCGCAACGTGTCAGCCATTAACCGAGGGCCTAGGGAGACGAAAATAACATCATAATAGATGAGTATGGATCAGGGTTGCAAACTCAGGTACCATCAGAGGCCAGGGAGATGCAATCCATGAGCGACATGGGCCCGGTATAAAACGGAGGGTGGTGGGATCAGGAGGGCTTGGGAACACCCACCCCTCCTGAAGGCATCACATTCAATTTAGAAAAATTCTCTGCCAAGCAAAACACATCTGCAAATTGTATGAGCTTCCACATTATGATCTCTATAATTCTATGTATTTTCCAGCATCCCCGAATTTTCTTCCTCCTGCTTTTAATTCTTTCCAAACTTCCTATCTCAGAAAGTCAAAATACTATAAAGTCAGACTCAACTCTAATAAAATTGATGTTCCATTTTAAAGTGATCCCATCTCTGGTTCTAATTAAAAAGTTATGAATAAGAGTTGAATAAAAGACTTAAAAATCTACTTCCTGTGTAAAAGGCACCTCCCAGTATCTGCACTATTGTCTATAGAGGTAGAGGTGGAGACCCAGACTAGTCTAACTTATTTTTTATTTCTCTCTAAATTGCTGTGCGAGCTGGGATCTTTCATTTAACCTCTCTGGATCCCATTTTTCTCATCTGTAGAAGAAACGCTGCGTCCTTTTAATTTTAGGATTCTATCTAGATTTTACTTCCCCTCCTTGCCCCAAGAATCTCAAACCTGACATATTTTAGTTGATGATGCTGAAGAATGCGGCCTAAGGCATTTTGTAGTAGGCCATTGTATCATTCAGCTCATGCTGGGTAAGAAACAACCACAAAAGCTCAGAGCGATACACTCGACTCTGCAGGTTGGCAAGGTTGACTCTGCTTCGTGTGTCTCATGCTGGCCACCAGAGGGTGTGACGGCGACACTGACATCAGATGGCAAGTTGTAAGCCTCCGTCCACATCACAATGAGACAGGCTGTCCCGTTGGCCATGAAAAGTAAGCCGCCACGTAGCGATGACCTGAGATCGGTCCCCATCCAACGGCCAGCCAGAAAAACCAGGGCCTCAGCCCTACAACCGCAAGGAGCTGAATTCTGCCAACAAGCCATGAACTTAGGAGAAAAATGTGTGGCTCGCGTTGAGAACGCAGTTCCGGCCAGCACCTGATTTCAGCCTGTTTGCACACTGAGCTGAGGTTCCAGTAAACCTTGACTCAGACTCCTGACACGTGGAAACTAAGATAAGAAGGTAAGAAAAGGATGCTGTTTCAAGGCTGCTGAGTTTGTAATAATTCATCATTCAGCGATAAGGGACGTTAATATGCAAGGATATTATGAACTCACGGTAATATTTTAGGTTTACTGAAAGTAAACAATTAGTCATTGATTCAAATTTGATTCGAATTTGAATCAAAGTCAAAATCGCTTCAAAAATTAGTCAGTGATTAGTATCTTAAAGCACCTTAACACGAGAGGAAACAGTAGTTCATAAGTCACATCCCCAACTCCTACCTTCACTGGCCCTCCTATCAGCTGTGACTCTTTCCCCTGGCTGCTCTCCTCCCTCCTCTCCAGCAGCCCACCTCTGCCCCACACCCCCCTCCCAAACATGCAGTCTCACCACGTCCCCTTCAGTTTTCGATGACGTCACCGCCTAATTTCAGCCACATGGAACAATAAATTCCATTTGTGTTTATGCCACTTTGATTTAGGGTTTCTGTTTCTTGGAATAAATCTCTTCCAGCACTCATCCTTTCTCTCCTTATTTCCCTTCACAGCCAATGTCTTCAAAACTTTGCTCCATTTTCCTACCCCTTCTTAGCTCACTGGGATCCGAAGCCCTCCCCATCACTCCAATGGCTCTGCTGTTGTCAAATTCCCTGAAGACCTTTGTTCTTCACACAACAGTCACTGCTCAAAGCTCATTTTCCCTGGTGTTTCAGAAGCTGTTGGCATTGGTGACCACCCTCTTTCCTGCAAATAGGCTCCAGAGGCTTCTATTTTTTTCCTTATTTGTCTCCTTTAACAATGTGAACATTTTGGATTTCTCCATTTCTACTCTTCCCTGAAGGGATGACACTCTGGGGTTATGGCTGGGGTCAGACACTTGAAAGTTATGCCCGACTTAATACTCTTCCTCAACCCTTGACTCTAACCCTTTATCAAGTTCTACAAAGTCCGCTTTCAAAAGATCTCCCGAATTTGCCTGTAGACCAATAATTCATAACCTGGGGTGTGCAGATCTGTAGAATTCGGGAATTCTGTGCATTCAAATGTGAAAAAAACACACCAACTTTTGTGTGTTTGGAAAAGTTTGGAAAGAATTAAAAGCAGGAGGAAGAAAATTCGGGGATGCTGGAAAATACATAGAATTATAGAGATCATAATGTGGAAGCTCATACAATTTGCAGATGTGTTTTGCTTGGCAGAGAATTTTTCTAACTTTTCACCAACTTTTGACTGGAATCTAATATTTCCTGCAGTATCACTGCAGGCAAAAAGCCATAGAGGTATTGAAGAATTTGTGATATCGTTACCCACCCCCCAAAATCACACCATCTTAGTTCACTTTACAGATGTTACAGATACCTCAAAATATCATCTGTGCTTATCACTACATTGAGATACAAATGTTCCTAAACCCTCTGCTTGATCTTGCCTTCTAATGCATTAGTAAAGAAGCACATAATATTCTTCTATGAGATATTTGTCATTCTTGTGCTTTTGGTAATGGTGTTTCAAAAAAGTTAGAATTTTGTAATCAATGTATTGTCTCTTATACCCTCAAAAATATTCTGAGAAGTGGTCTGTAGGCTTCATTCAGACTGTCAAGGAGGCCCACGGAACAAAAAATGTTAAATATTCCTACTCTATTTTCTAAATAAAGTGGGCAACGCGGGTACACCCCAGCCATCTTCCCAGTGGAACTCAATCTACAGATGACCACACTTTTGCCATGGGCAGCATCCTGGAAACTCTACTGGAGATGAGACAAGTCCTCTTCCTACCCTCCCTGTCTGGCCAGCTACTTCCCAAAGCCCAACTGTCTCAGTAATGACCATGACCACAGTGGTCAAGCGAGTGAGGCTCCAGCATCAGATCCACTATGCCGCACCCTACCCTTGTTCCCCTGCTTGACCAAAGGCAGAAAAGCAGCAGTTAGCTTACATTTTTGTAGGAAACACCTGAGGAACCAGCATACGATGCCCTTGGAACCCATTTTACTTTTCAATTTCCTGTTGGTATTATTTCCCATTCAGACATCTGCAGCCGCCCTAGAAACTCATGAATTTATGATGCCATTAGTGTTTCGAAAGGCAAGGACATCTCTTCCCAGATGTTATTTTGGATAAAGATTTTTCTTTTTCCGTACCAGTGTAAATAAACCAAGCCACGGATCTAATTTGAATGAAGACACAGACTTCACTTTCTGTCACACGCCAGCTGTTGTGAATAAATATTATGACAGCCTGGACGCACGACGCATCTTGATGCTGCTAGGGACAAGGCAGGCCTCCACCCAAGGAGGCAGCACAGACCACACTGCTGGCCAACTGTTTCGCTCTTCTCCCCAGACCTCTGTCAAACCATTTAGAAGAGACACCACCGTTCAATTTGCAATCTATCACAGGACCTTAGAATCAAAAAGGAGGCTGGAAACACCCATGATTATGTATAATCATTTCATTCATAATATTAGTTTTTTTAATAAATGTTTTATTTATTTTTGAGAGAGAGAGAGAGACAGAGCATGAGCAGAGGAGGGGCAGAGAGAGAGGGAGACACAGAATCGGAAGCAGGCTCCAGGCTCTGAGCGCTCAGCACGGAGCCCAGCGCGGGGCTCAAACTCACAGACTGCGAGATCATGACCCGAGCTTGAGGTCGGACGCTCAACTGACTGAGCCACCCAGGCGCCCCTCTAATCATTTCATTCAAAACCCTGCGAGGTACAAAAGCATGTGCCGCACACCCTGGGGGGTTCCATTTTACCTAGGAAGCCTGAATGTGTTATGCTGCCCCCCGAAATCATGGATGGGGTGACTTGGTCATAAGGATTCAGGTGAGAAGTAGAAAAACCATGGCATAAAGAAGTAAGTTGTCAGAATAGAATTAAGAGATCACAAGGGGCAGGCATTTTCCTTCAGAGCTTCCATCACGACCCCTTATATTACAAAATGTAGCTCAAAGTCCATTTCTACTCTTTGTTTTTTCTAATTTTTTTCATGTCTTATTTATGTTTGAGAGAGAAAGAGACAGAGTATGAGTGGGGGAAGGGCAGAGAGGGAGGGAGATGCAGAATCCACAAAGCAGGCTCCAGGCTCTGAGCTGTCGACACAGAGCCCAACGCGGGGCTCAAACTCATGAACCGGGAGATCGTGACTTGAGCCGAAGTCAGAAGCTTAAGCGACTGAGCCATCCAGGTGCCCCAATTTCTACTCTTTAAAAAGAGCTGTTCCATCCTGTGACATAAATGTGAGCCACTGTGTTCCTACTCAGCACCTAGGAAGACAATCCTGCCCAGCCCAGACTGGACCTCAGCATCCTTCTCCACACCATGTTCCTGGAAGCTACTACTTTGATTCAGAGCTAGCAAGGAAGAGAGAACTTAGCTTGTCTTCTCTGCCTTAGGATTTTGTAACTGAGAGGAAACTGAAAGTGAGAAAAGATCAAAGCAAGAAGCCTTTTCCCCATCACCATTTATCAAAGTCCTGATGGTCCAAAGACCATCTCAATATTTATCCCTTCTCTTAACTTTTCCTTGAGGCTCTTAACTTAAGAAATAGTCCCAGAATCTGTAATGTTCTATAATGTTTGGCTCATTCCATTCAACAGCACATATACAACATACTGATTTGTAGATTAATTATGTGAGCATTTCTATTATTTTTACTTATTTTATTCATTCAGCCTTTTTTTTTTTTTTTTTTTTTTTGGAGCATTTACTACGTGTCAGGCTCTGGGCACAAAAATGCAATGACAAAATTCCTGTCTTCAAGTTGCTCACAGACATATTTAAAAAGCGGCTGAAATACAATTTCTTTTTAAAATAATCTGTAGCTTATACTATCATAGATATATATAATAACAGATAGACGATAGAAATTTAAAGTCAAGACTAGAGAAAAATATATATGAATATGGGGCAATTGAGACCCGTGGGACAGGGAAGAAGGAAAAGAAAACAAAATATATAACTCCACATTAGAAGCACCCAGGTTAGGATCAGAGTGAAAACACATTTGAACAAGGTAATGTGTGAAAACTATATTCTGAGGGCAATGAGGCACCATAGACGTTTTGATGTATAGAATTATCAGGATCACTTCTTGTTTCCCGGACAATTTTTGAAGCATATTACAAATTCTGACTTACCCAGTCTCCATCTATCTGCCACAATGACTTGCACAAAGTAGGTGTTCAATACACATATCATGAATTCATCTGAATGTTAAGTGAATCTGAAGGCTGTGTGAGTGTTAATAAAAAGTAAGAATGGCGTTTCTGGAGACCGAAAGTCCACTCCACACTTTTGTCTCTGGTCAATCCTTTGGGGGAACTCCGTGAGCTAAAGAGGTAGATAAATATAAATCAGTTATTAAAGACTTCTCACACTGGCAGATTGGAGTCCTTAGACAATGCTACGCATTTGATGTTTTGTCTTATCAGACTCCACGTCCTCAAGAAGAGTCACCTCTACTCGTTATGTCATCTTGGAGTAAAGATGGTCGTCTCGTAGATCCCATGGATACAAATTTACTTCTTAAAGATAAATTGCATCAAACCTCAAGGAAAAGTAAGTACATCTCTTCCCAGAGGTTATGAAGTCATAAAGTCATAAAATGCCAATATTAGAATTTCAAAGGAAGGAGAATCTGTTGAGTAAAATTCATTAGAGTCATTAAAATCCATCTTCTCGTGTGTCCACTCTTTGGAATAACTATCCATGTAAAGCCTCAAGGTAAAGAACCATAAAACTCTTGAAAGATCCCCGTTGAAGTATTAAGGTGGAGAAATTTAAGATCTTATGCAAGATGACAGTAGGAGGATCAAGTCATGAATGCACTCAAAGGATTTATCAATATGTTTTTGAATCCCTAAAATTAAATACAAGCACCACAATACGAGATTATTCGTGGTGTTTTATCAACATCAACCTAATAATAAGAACTGATTTCTATTTAACATTCTCTGCTCTTTATACATACTTTCTCCTATGCTCTTTATACATTCTTTCTCCTATGCTTTTTTTTTTTTTAGCTAGCAAATTTGTCTGGCTTTATTGCAATCCCATGAATGTGAAAGCATTATTTTTTTCATTCGTTTGCTCATGCAATGATCAAGCCTTTCTCATGCTGTGACACTGCACTCCCGGCACAGTTTTGTATACCCCATTAGAATCCCGGAGGGAACTTAGACACCTGAATAGAAAGATGACTGAAGGACGGAAGCTAGCTTGTTGAGTACGCTTTTTGGAAGTTCCCCGATATGTGTAGTTTTAACTCCTAGAATGGCTACATCCATAGCCCAGAACATAAAATAGATGTCCTTTTCTACTGGCTTCACCTCCTGCCTCCCAGGAGCACAGCGCTGAGCCCTTATCCTAGAATAGCTCTGTTCCAGAACAACGCCTGGGCAACACCCCTCTGCTTCCTCCTCCTGAGAGTGCAACTCTAAGGCCACAGCTCCCTGTCCTTCAGCTGCCTTCAGCACATTCATCATGTCGTATCAATCGTATCATATCATGGTAAAACCTCAACTCTCGTTCTAACTTGAGATCTGCCCACCTTGCCTATTCCCAGCACTGCCTTCTATTTTTACGCCGTTACACCCCATGGAAGTAAATAGTAATTTAACATTCAGAACAAATAAACTCATAGTTGAAGAAAATTAGGAGTTTTCCATCATAAATATGAGAAGGTTAGGGGCGCCTGGGTGGCTCAGTCGGTTGTGCGTCCGACTTCGGCTCAGGTCATGATCTCGCAGTCCGTGAGTTCGAGCCCCGCGTCGGGCTCTGTGCTGACAGCCTGGAGCCTGCTTCGGATTCTGTGTCTCCCTCTCTCTCTCTGCCTCTCCCCGACTCGTGCATTTCATTCTCTGGCTCCTCCCTCCTAAGCAGTGGCCTGTCAAGAGTGTGTTCTCCCACCTAAAGCCACAACTCCTGCCTGGCTGAGCCTCCTACAGTCAAAGCTCTTGCCAAACTCTTCGCCTTGCCTCTTCCACCTGGGGAGGTACACCTCTCTGAATTAATTGCTCAACTGAGGGTGTCTCCTCCCTCCTTATTCATTTGACAGCACTCTTACCACATCTTGCAAATACCCCCTTCGTCAATCTCTCCTCCGTCATCCCTTTTGAGTGCTCCATCAGTTTCCTGGCAGGACACGGAGACAACTGACATTTGGGGAAAGTGCTTCCAAACTCCAGCGCATTTGTGGATTTTTGTTCAGTCGAAGCTCTGCTCAACAGGGAAGCACACAACTGCCTTGAGAACAGCAGTTTAGTCGGGAAGCACGAAGCCTGCCGCCCTCCCTCCTGACTCAAACCTTACTGGTTCAGTTATATAATCTCAGAAATGATTTGTCTTAATTGTGGTACGTGAAAGCGTGTTTTGTTTCAGTGTTTGAATTTTAAACAAACCAAGGGTACACTCTCATCTCTCTGCTTCTGATGTAGCTTTAATTAGATTCTAGAATAGATGTGCAAGCAGAACCATGACTTAAGAATATGTTAACTGTTCTCTGCTACCGAATTTGCTAGAATTGGAGATGTAGTTGCATTGCCCACACTACCCCTTCTACCTTTCATTTATACTTTTCTTCGAGTTTATAATCAGATTGGGACTATATTATGACAACAAATGTGTTCTTCTAGTGCCCTGTTTTCTCACTCAAGGTCACACTGATCATTCAGATTGTAATGTGAATCTCCTCGTGCACAAGATAGGCCCTTGGTTCATTTTTTCAAACCTTTTGACGGTGACCCATATCACAACCTAGACACAGAAATACATACACAAAGGCAGATGCATGATTTACTTTACAAAAGTTTCATCAGACACCCATTTTACCATGTGTAATAAATCCTAATTTCTCCTATGCTATTCTGTTTAGAAAAAATATGCTAGTGATTGCCCACGAAAATGACTGTAGTCTCCCTAGTCACTGTAACATTTAGTTTGAAATGTTTTAAGTCAATTGAGAGGGAACAGGACAATGAAACAGACATCAAGTGAATGTCAATTTAAGTCAATTGAGAGGGAACAGGACGATGAAACAGACATCAAGTGAAGGCAAGTGAAGAAGGCACAAACTTGAGTTAGCCAAGTGGCAATTAAATAAAGCAAAAGTTTAACTAAACCTTTGAAAACGTATTTAAATTCTTATTTAAATTGTTAATATTTTAAATAGTCACGTGTAAATATTAATATTTCCTACTTGAAATAAATGGATAACAATTTAATAATTGAAATCAAATTTTAAGTGAAATGTATTTAGAGCAAACCAGTGTTTACTATGGTAATATCTAATCATAAATAGTGCCTTGGGCACTAGAGTAATGGTCTCTTCTTTCAACAAAATAATTGTTACTTTATTATTTTCATTGCAACCTACCTAACGAAACACATTTTAATACAGAAGCTCTAAGCTTGCGCATTGACTATTTGGGCTCTTTAAAAAAAATGACAGTGCCCTTAGCTACGCTCCTAGGGATCTAAATGAAGTGGAGATTTTCCATTTATGGAAATGGCTTTCTCTGGTCAGTTACTGTATTATTTGTGACAAGCCCTGGTTCTCTACCTGTGGCAAGAAAGAACAAGGCATAGTCTCCAAGGGTCTCAAATCTCTCACTTCTAGTAATAAGGCGTTCTCAGGAGATACACAAATGAATAAAACCCTTAGTGAAAATTACATTGATTTTTATGGATTGTAAGTATACAAAATAGCGTGATGGCCTTTGGGACTTCTCACCATTAGTCTGGCTCTCTCCTTCTGGGCACATGTAGAACTGCATCAACTCCACATGAAGTATGGCCTTGCAACCTGAATCTGAGCAGAAGACACTGTCGGTGTGGGGGCAGAACCCTCAGACATCTCAGTGAAAATCAACCTTTGTTCTTTTAAGCCACTGAGATGCAGGGATTGCTTTATTGTCTCAGCATAACCTTATTCCCATACTTACCTACAGAAGTGATATAGAAACATCGTGTGTGAAGACAGCTGTCTCTGAGCTTCTTTCCTCTTCTGAAGTGTTCGAAGCCATAACAAATTAATAAAGGAGTTTTTAAACGAAGCGATTTCACTCAGCCCATCACAAATAGACACAAATAGACAAATAGACAAATAGATGAAAAGAATTTCCAACGCGAAAGAAAATATTTATCCGATCACTTTACTTAGGTTTCATAAAGCGAGACTTTCTACTTTTAAGCCCTCCAGCTGATCACCTTTTAGTTGTCTCTATGGAAGACGAAAGATTGAACGCTTTGATTCACATGGAAATGTTTCTGGGCCTTGTCCACTGACCAGCCGGGAGTCACCAGGCAGAGCTCACAAGTTACTCTTCTGCTCAGAAAAGCCCAGATTCCTTTGTTTGCATGGCATCCCACCAGATTAAATATGGGCCACGTCATATCACATTCAAAGACTTTCTTTGAAATACATTCCTTAAATGTTTCCACACCAAACCAGATATCAACTTTCAAGCAGAGTTTACAGAGCCAAAACAATTGCAAAGTACCACCACACTAAAAGTTTCATTTAAATAAATGATCTCATCTCAAACTAGAAAATGTAATTAGAATTTTCCCTTTCCTAGCAGTGAAGAAACCACCTTCCAGATTCCAAAGAATGTAAAACCTCCAATGGCTATATATATAAGAAGAAGAGGTATTGACTCTCTATGCTGGATATTTCTTCAATTCAAAGATATACTGAAAATGGCTAAAAAAAAAATATGATCAATTGCTCAGATCACTTACCGAAATTTGTCTCAGTATCTTGCACATATATTATTGTGGAGATATCTGTCATAAGCACTCCTAATGGAAGACTTAGGTGATGTTTGAGCTCTCGGGACACAAGACTCTATGAAGGCTCCCTTTCCAAAAGAAAACAGTAGAGATGGCTTGGCAACTCGCAAAATTGTCTAAGCTAAATTGTCGGGACATATCACCGACAATAAATTTATTCACTAGGGGTCATAATTTTGTTAAGCTTGTAGCATCCAAGACTAAGCTCTTCTCATCTCGGAGATAAAAGGCCATGAGTGATGTATGTTGATGTCTTTATAAAAAGGAAGCAAATTATCTTGATTACATAATGTGCCATATGCCCTTGGTCTCTGTACAACCTCTGTGGGAACATTTCAAGCTGCCTACATGCCTCGTTTGTAATTACAAGGAGCTCCTTCCAAATTGGAAAACCTGGTTGACTCTGAGGGTATAGAAAAGCATCTCAAGTGCCTTTCCGAAGGGTTTGGCTCCCGCAAAACCCCAAGTGCAATTGGCCAACCACTTTCGCCCTTAACTTTCAAGCTCATGTGTATTTTAAGGGAAATTCAATCCTTATGTTTCTGAATCATGGACACTGAACCCATTAAGATTTTTGTTTGGTAAGAGCTTTCTAAATCCCAAGATGACTTATGAGACTTTTTATAGCCTGTTTACTTTGAAGCAAAGAAGTCACGTTTGGCTGAAAGTAAACAAGATTTAAAAGTAAGAAACTTTGAGGCTTAGATAAAACAAGAGTTCAAGAAAGTTTATTCACATCCAACCTGTACAAAACTCATTAGTTGATTCTTCCAATTTATTCTACCCGAAGCAGAAATAATGGCACCTTGGGCCCATAAATTGTTGTATTCATAAACATAGTCTACAGTATTTCAGAACAGCATGGCTCTTTCACTTGAGGCAATAGTTAGTCATTCAATAGAACTGCATTTTTATTCCTTTTTTAGTGGAAACATTTTCAAAAGTGAGTGTTGCTGATTTTGAGCTCTCTTTGTGCGATTTGATTTCAGTTTGTGTGTGGGTAAGCTCTTAAGTGCTCTTGGGAAAATCTTCATTAATTCACATGCTGTTAATTTGGAATTAGGATGTGGAGTGAAGTTTACCTGTAATTCAACTACACAAAAGGGTTTGGAAACAAATTTTCGTGTCGACAAGCGTTGGATACAATCTTACCTCACCTATTCATGATTAGACTTCTTTAAAGTATTTAACGAGCCTTCCTTTTCACATAAACAATGTGTATTTATCATAAATAACCTCTTTATTGAAGGAAGTTACTAAAATACTTTATTTGTCAAAGTTTTTTATATCTACATCTATTAGTTGTGTGTACTTGGTACTAACAAAATAGAATTTATTTAATTAATCTATCATTTGGGTTGGCCATTCCTCTCTTATTTGTCTGAATTAGTGATGTGTTTTTCCTGCCATCAAATTTTTTAATTCGAACAGATTATCAGAGTTAAGGCCACACCGCTTTGTGACTCAGCTACATTCGTTCCAACATATCCTGGTTCAGAATCCCTTTAACAGACATCCTAGAAGCCATGTTACCACCTTGAAGATATCAATCGCGCACACTTTATTAATTTAGAAGTCTTGAAATAAATTAGTCAGTGTTATGTGCAAGTCACAATGCTAGCTACTAAGGAATTGTCAACATCAACAAGAGACTGCAATTTTGTTATAGAAGAAACTGGTTTAAAAAAAATATGCAATTAATCCAAACACAGGCTGCATGGTAAAGGCTTTAAAAAGGCACTAAATGTGCTAAGACAATGGAGAAAGCTGAGGATGTGAATTGGCCCTGAAGAACGAATGTACCTGTGGCCGGTGGAAGGGAGGGGATGCCACCAGCCATTCCCAGCAAAAGAAGGAAGCATTGTAGACAAAGTAAACAAAATCAGGGGAGGCGGGGAAGCCAAGCAGGCTTGGGGCATCCCAAGCAATTTGACATGACTAAAGCACAGGTGGTGGGAAAAGATTCACCTAAAGCTAAGCTGGAATTGGATTAAATAAATGGTGGGATATTGTAGGAAAATCAGTGATGACTAAGAGGTAGGAGAATATAGATTACCCAATATCCTATTGTGAAAGGACAAGAGCAAAGGATGGAATGTTAACAAGAGAGTTTTAACCATAAATTTAACAAGAGAGATAACCTACTGGATAGGATACAGTAAGGAGATTATTTTTCTTCCTCCAGTCAAGTGGGTTTAAGAGAGAAACCAAGAAAGGGAGCCACAGGGATGGGGTGGGGTGTTAGGGAGGAAGAAAAAGAATATTCTCTTATGAAGAATTCTAACCGTGTATACAACATAAATAAATAAATACAAATATAAATACAATTATCTATTCTTACTGAAATATCTTTGAAGTGGCCATTGACAGAATAAAATATCAAATTAATGTGTCATTGATCTCAACAAAAGGGGTAAAATAGATTCTTTTGTCAATTTTAAATCTCTGGTAGAAGATAAGCTTTAATAATTTCAAGGCTCAGTTCCTCTGTGGATTTCAAGATAACATTCCTCCTTTTAACATTTCAGAGGAAACTTAACTGAAATATACACGGCGGAAGGGGAGTGTGTGGCAGGCGTGATGGATGCTCTGTCCTGTTTTTATCTATTAAAATAAAAGAGCCTTACCCTCATCTAACTTATTATCCTTGGCAAAAGATGAGATCACACTGATAACTGGAAGAATTTATAAACTTTCAACATTCCACACAAAAAGCCTCTGCTTGGCATTTTCATTCTTTGTTTACTGTGGCTGCTCTGGAAGGTGTGCTTAGCATCTCGTTGTGATTTCACTTTGCATCTCCTCACTGACTAACCTCACTGAGGTCGAGTGCCTTTCCACTGGCCATTCAAATGTCCCCTTTGGTGATGTCTCTTACCCAGTTTTCCATTGATTCTTTTTCTTTATTATTTGTTGCATTCTTTGTACATTCTGAGCATATGTATTGCCAATACCTTTTCCCACTCTGGGTTGACTGTTCATCCTTTCTCCGTGATGACCTTTGCAAGCAGAAGTTTCTGGTTTTCATACAGTCCAATTTACTAGCTTTTATTCGGTGGTAGATATTGTGGGGAGTTTTGTTTTTTTTTTTAAAGAAATGTTTGCCAATGCCAAGGTTGTGAAAATGCACATCTATGCTTTTCCTTTAATGGCTTTATTGTTTTGTCTCTCGCTCGTAGATCTACAAGTCATCTGGAATTTACTTTTTTGTACAGCTGTGAATTTGAGGTCAAGGATACATTTGTGTTCCGTATCGATATCCAGTTGACTCATCCTTCCCTGCTGCACCGCACTGTTTAATTTGCCGTAAATCAGATGAAATGTTTCTGGACTCTCTTCTCTTCTGTTGGTTGGCTTGTCTCCTTGAATCCAGCACCACAAGCTTTCATTTCCATAGCTGTAGTTAAAGTACTCCGGTTTTGTTATCCTTTTTCAAGAGCACTCTGCGTGTTCTTGGCCCTTTGCGTTCCCAAATAAATTTTTATAATCAGCTTGTCAAGTCACACACAGACACAAAAGTTCCTACTTGGATGTAGAATAGCATGACATCGATTTAAGAATCAACTTGGAGACAGTTGGTGTCTTAATAATATTGAGCCTTCTGGTTCGTGCTTTTCTATTTATACAGGGTTCTTTCATTTCTCTGTGTTTGTTGCTGATGTACTAAAATATAAGAGGAGACTTGCTTAATTCACTTGTGAATTCCAACAGCTTGTCTGTACATTCTTTAGGATTTTCTACATTCACAATCATGTCATCTGGGAATGACACCTTTGCCTCCTCCTTTCCAATTCTAGGATTAGAATAAATAAGAAATAAAGGTCACAGAAAAAATTATATAAGATAACAGAAAATTCCAACATATTCAAAAGTAACATGTCTTTATGTTAATCTTAGTGTTAGCCTCCTAAAGTGACAAACAGCATATTACTTCCTGAAGCCAAAGTGGTTTTTTGTTTTTGTTTTTGCTTTTGTTTTTTGGATAGCCGAGCATCACTTGTGTCTAATTCTGGAGTCCCCTTCCCATTATCAAAGCCTCCTGCATGGTCACAGCATTGTCATACTAAACTTTGGCTTAGAGATTCTTGCTCTCAGCACATTTGCTATGAATTAATACAAGTAATCAACAGACCAAAAAGTGAGTACAAGCAGAACGGGATTCCCTGCACAGTGAAGTTGGAGGAGCACTGGGGTGGAGGGGACGGGAGGGGGTGAACATCAGGTGTCTTTGAAGCCCACTTTCTCTGTACCTGCACCTTTGTGGGCTCTTTTCTCCCTTGTGTGTGTGGGGGGGGGGGGGGGAAGGGGGAGGTGATACGCTTCTCTACCGCAAACGTCAGTCCTAAGCAAGTATGGAACTGAGAAATGGACAGTTTGAACAAGGTAATACGTCTTTCTTAATAAGTAGACGGTGTTAGTCTTTTGAAAAATACCTCTCCGTGCATATGCAGTAGCTATTTCTATTTCATTTTGTGTTTTTATTTCCCTATAAGAGATGAATCTGATCTACAGCAAAAGCCCAAGGGCACCGATGATTTGATTTCTGTGCATTTCTGTGGTAATAAAACGAGAGTCAGAAGAAATAAAGAAAATTCTTTCTTTTGCTTCTCTTCTGTAGTACACACCAGCATCTCGGGAGGTGGCCTTTCAGAATGTAAGCAAACATTTGAGGCTTGTTTTCACTCAGCACCGCACTGGATTTATGCCTGCGTCATGCATGAGAAAGTCCCACACTGACACCCTAGTACAGTTAGACCCGGTGGGTTGCAGGAACACAGAGACAGAGGCGTCAGGAGAAGGTGAGAGACACAGGCAGAGAGACAGAGTAGGGTTTGGGGAGGCTGACATAGATGCTTCTTAGGTTGGGATTCCTGCAAAGCAGTCCTTGAGGAAAGGGTTTGGATGCAGTTATTTGGGGAGATATACTAGCCAGAGCTCTCCACAGAAATAAAGCCAATAAGAAATACAGATATAGATAGATAGATAGATAGATAGATATACCAAGATATATATAAAGATAGTTCTGTATTTTATATATATATATATGCCTATATATTATTATAGCCCTCAATATTATTAGGGATTTAGCTCGTGTGACTATGGAGGTACTGAGAACAAACTGAGGGTTGATGGGGGGTGGGAGGGCAGGGAAAGTGGGTGACGGGCATTGAGGAGGGCACCTGTTGGGATGAGCACCGGGTGTTGTACGGAAACCAATTTGACAATAAATATTAAACATATTTATATATAAGACAATATTAAACACAATATTAAAAACACATATATATTAAAAACAATATTAAATGTAATATATATATATATTAAACACAATATATTGAAAACAATATTAAACATAACCTATGCATAAAAAAAGAGAAGTCTGATGATTTGCCATCTGCAAGCTGGAGGCCCAGGAAATTTAGTGGTGTAGTTCCAATCCAAACCAAAGGGCTGAAAACCAGGGAGAAGGGAGACAAGGGTTTAATCCCAACCAAGTCAAGGTCCAGGGGAGAAGATGGATGTGCCCACTTAAGCAGGAAATAAATTCTCCCTTCCCCCAACTCTGGTTCTATAAGCCCTCGATAAATTGAATGATGCCTGCTCACATTTGTGAAAGCAAACTTCTCAGTCAGTCTACCGATTCAAATGCTAATTTCTTCTGGAAATACCCTCACAGACACACCCAGAAATGTTTTACTAGCAATTGGGACCTCCTTTAGCCTAGTCAAAATGACACACAGGACCAAACATCACAGGAGGTAATCCCAGAAAGTATGGACGGGTTGGGGGGGGGGGGGCGGGGGGGTTGGGGGGGGGGGGCTAGGGGATGTAAGGCAGGAAAGGAGAAAAGCCAGTGCAGGGTATGTTCCTGAGTGGATGGAGGACCACAATGGGCAACTGAAACTCAACCCTGCCCAAGACCCTCGGAGACACTGTGCATGTGCCCTGTCCAACTACCAACATGGCAGCCAGGAGTCATATGTGGCTACTTAAATTCGTTTTTTTATTTATTTATTTTTTTTTTTAATTTTTTTTTTTTCAACGTTTATTTATTTTTGGGATAGAGAGAGACAGAGCATGAACGGGGGAGGGGCAGAGAGAGAGGGTGACACAGAATCGGAAACAGGCTCCAGGCTCTGAGCCATCAGCCCAGAGCCCGACGCGGGGCTCGAACTCACGGACCGCGAGATCGTGACCTGGCTGAAGTCGGACGCTTAACCGACTACGCCACCCAGGCGTCCCAATTCGATTTTTTAAAAATATTTTTTTAATTCAAATTTTAGTTAGTTAACATACCATGCTACATTGGTTTCAGGAGTAGAATTCAGTGACTCATCACTTAACTACAACACCCAGTGCTCATCACAAGTGTCCTTTTTATTTTTATTTTATTTTATCTTTTCAATATATGAAATTTATTGTCAAACTGGTTTCCATACAACACCCAGTGCTCATCGCAAAAGGTGCCCTCCTCAATACCCATCACCCACCTTCCCCTCCCTCCCACCCCCCATCAGCCCTCAGTTTGTTCTCAGTTTTTAAGAGTCTCTTATGCTTTGGCTCTCTCCCACTCTAACCTCTTTTTTTTCCCTTCCCCTCCCCCATGGGTTTCTGTTAAGTTTTGAATACCCACCACCCATCTTGCCCATCCCCCACCCACCACCCTCCATCAATCCTCAGTTTGTTCTCTATCTTTAAGAGTCTCTTGTGGTTTGTTTCCTTCTCTTCTTTTCCCCCCCTTCCCATGTGCTCGTCTATTTTGTTTCTTAAATACTACTGATGAGTGAAATCACATGGTATTTGTCTTTCTGTGATTGACTTATTTTGCTTAGCATTATACATTCTAGTTCCATCCACATTGTTGCAAATGGCAAGATTTCATTCTTTTTTGATGGCTGAGTAATATTCTGTTGTATATATATAACTACATCTTCTTTATCCATTCATCAGTCAATAGACATGTGGACTCTCTCCATGGTTTGGTTATTGTTGATAATTTTGCTATAAACATTGGGGTGCACTCACTCCTTTAAATCTGTATATTTTTATCCTTTGGGTAAATACTTACTAGTACAATTTCTGGATTGTAGGGTAGCTCTATTTTTAGTTCTGTGAGGAACCTCCAAACTGTTCTCCAGAGTAGCTGCACCAGTTTGCACTCCCACCAATAGTGTAAGAAGTTTCCCCTTTCTCCACATCCTAGCTAACACCTGTTGTTTCTTGTGTTGTTAATTTTAGGCCATTCTGACAGGTGTGAGGTGGTTTCTCATCGTGGTTTTGATTTGTATTTCCCTGACGATGAGTGATGTTGAGCATCTTTTCATGTGCCTGTCAACCATCTCGATGTCTTCTTTGGAAAAGTGTCTATTCATGTCTTCTGCTCATTTCTTCACTGGATTATTTGTTTTTTGGGGGTATTGAGTTTGGTAAGTTCTTTATAGATTTTGGATAATAACCCTTTATCTGATGTGTCATTTGCAAATATCTTCTCCCATTTTGTAGATCGCCACTCAGTTTTTTTGATTGTTTCCTTCACTGTGCCGAACCATTTTCTTGTAATGAAGTTTACATTTGAAATTTAATTTAACTTAATCTGAAGTTAATACCTTATTCTCCCTAGCCACGTATTAAGCGCTCAATAGCCACCTGTGGCTAATGGCTACCATATTGGACAGGGCAGATGAAAAAAATATTTCCACCATCACAGAAAGTTCTGTTGGACTGGGCTAGTGTAGACCTCATCACAGAATTGTCCCATCCAACGGGCAAGGGAGCTGGGGTAATTTTTTACCAACTTTCATCCCTTATTGGATAAAGATCAGTTGTGTAACCTCACCTACCTCATCTTCTGGCTGGTGTCATCCACCAGAGAACACCCCCAGGCAGAGATGCACGGAGCAGTGCAAGTATATTTCCCTGGTAACCTCTAGAATGGCGGCAATAATACGTGTGGGGTGTGAGATATCTGTCCCAGTTGCATGCAAAACAGATGGGAGGCAGAAATCATGAAAGACACAAAGAAGATTAGAAAATGAAACTTATTAAACAAAAAAGAAGAGGAGAAGAAGTAGGAGGAGGAAGAAGAAAGACAGGAAGAAGGGAGGAGGAAAGAAAGAAAGAAAGAAAGAAAGAAAGAAAGAAAGAAAGAAAAAGAAGGGAGGGAGGATTAAAAGCAATGATCTCAGAAACAGCCGCATGCAAAGTAAAGTCTGCATCACAAAATTGTCCTGCTGGGAAACCCAACCCTACACCCCACACCCCAGCCTGTTCTTCTCTCAAACGGAAAGTTGACCTCACTTAGACCTAGCCCCAGGCCACGGTTTACTACTTCTTTTTAAAGAGTATTACAAATGGGCCGGAACTTACTGCTTAGAAAGGAAGGCAGCCGATTAACTAGAACAGTGTCAAAGGTTCTGGAAGGAGAACAGGATCCTCCCGGCTCCTCCCAGCTCCCCTGGGCCTGTCTGATGGCCCAGGAAAATATTAAACCCTTGCCAAGCTGCCTATCAGACCTCTCAATGGCCACAATGATTTTCACAGCAAACAACGCCTTCTCTCTCATGACTCCATCATCAGAGATAGCTGAGGACCTCAGCATCCCTGGAAAGAGAACAACATTTAAATGTTTTCTTGGTTGTATAGAACGCTCTCAAATATTTTCCTGAGAGACCTATATTAAGTTGAAAAACGGAATTATTCTCTGCCCTGAGCAAGCAGAAGGGGTTATGGTGTGGATTGTGGGCCATGGGAGGTGATGATTAAAAACAAGGGGCTGCCTGGCTGATAGGCTCTGGGGCAAGGGGGCAAGGTTAACTCCACCAGTGATGAGTGAAACCATTATCAGCCATCCCAATAAGATGTGACAAGAAAGGGACTTCACCTGGGCAGTCTTCTCAAAAATCCATAGCCCTGTCTGACCACGAGAAAAACATCAGACACACCAGAGTTGAAGGACATGCTACAAAATCCCTGAACTGACAAGGCCATGGAAAAGATGGAAGGACCCAGAAACTGTCCCAGGCTAAGGAGGATGACAACTAAAATGCAATAGGACATCCCGAGGGGGATCCTGGGAAAGAAAAGAAACATGCATGGAAAAACTAGTGAAATGCAAAGAAGTCTGGAGTTTGCTTACTAGTTATAGGCCAGTGTCGGTTTCCCAGTTGTGATAAATATACCGCAGTCATGTCAAATGTCAACATAGGAACAAGTGGGGGAAGAATACATGGGAACTCTCTGCAACTTCTCTGTAAATCTAAAATTGTTCCAAAATCAAAAGCTTATTTAAAAAAAAACAAACAACAACATCTCATTACCAAAGGCCAATTACAGGGTGTAAAGCAGAGAAATACAAAGAACAGATGAAAAAATCCTTGTTTGCTTACCTGAAGCTTTCTCAACTGTTAAAAATGCCACATAGCGGCACCTGGGCGGCTCAGTTGGTTAAGCAACCGACTTCAGCTCAGGTCACTAGCTCACTGTTCGTGGGTTCGTGAGTTCAAGCACCGCGTCAGGCTCCCTACTGTCAGCGCAGAGCTCACTTTGGATCCTCTGTCCCTCTCTTTCTCTGCCCTTCCCCTGCTTGCATGCACTCTCTCTCTCTCAAAAAAATAAATAAAGGTAAAGGTTCGAGTGGCTAGAAGAAAAAGTTAATATATCAAAACAAGTTTACTTCGACAAAATGTAATATAAACAGTTGCACTCAGATGAGTGATGGAGAAATTAATGGTGCCCTACGTGTCTGAGCCAAACAGAATGGTGTAGAATCCAGCAGTAACAGATGGCATACAGAAACTAAGCCCAGCCGAAAGCTTTTCAGATAAGTCAGTTAAAATTAAAGGAAACAAAAATGTTGAAACGTGTATGCTTTTAATGTGTAAGTAGAACACTCTGGCTCACCGACAAAATGACAAATTACAGTTTTATTTAAGCCTCAACAACAAAAATTCTAATTCGGGGAATTTCTTTGTAATTATCTTAACTGACTCCCATTAAACACGCACATGCACGTGCACTCACACACACACACACACACACACACACACACCATATTTTTATGACAAATAACTGAATAGTTAGCAATTCCAAGACTCAACAACTTCAACAAGGGGTTCTATAAATGGAAAAAATTCTCCAAACCCACTAACAATGTAACTGGAAATATGGAAAAGTTTACCGAGTTTACAAAAAGAAATCCCTGAATCATATGAACTAAACAAACAGAGAACCCAAACTGCTGACTGAGCACCAAGGGTTTAGGAGGGTGAAGATGAAGACATGGTAGGAAAAGCAATTAAGGAAAGATGGGGAAGAAAACCAACATGCGACCGACACACGGCTGAAAAGAAGCCTCTACACATGCCGATGTGACAGCATCAGATGTAATTCTTGCTGATCCTAAAACGTATTCCGTGGGACCTAATTCGTGTAAAAATGTGCCACCTCTTCTTTTCTTTCCATTCGCTTCTCTGCCATTTCCCATCTCAGTATTTCGTTATTTAGACCCTCACGACGCATGTGTATGTACCAAGGTATTAAACAAGAGTTGTCCAGACCTCAGCAGAGGATCCTAAGCACTTTTGTAGACACCATCCATGCTAAGCTCTTGATCATTGCCTCTCAAATTTTAATATGCATTAGAAATCACCTAGTATCTTGTTATAATGCAGGTTCTGTGGGTTGAGGGTGGAGCTCGATATTTACGTGTCTAATAAGCTCCTGGGTAAAGCCCATGCCTGTGGCCCAACAACCACACTTCAAATAGCAAAAGTCTAGAGTGCCCCGGACAGACGGGCCAAGGCATTAAAACAGCTTTGCAGGAGTGGCCCCTTCACTTCCCTCCAGGTTGCATAGCTGAAAACAGAGCATTCCCTGGGTTTTTGAAGCATCCAGGCATGATCTTCTTTGCAGACAGTACTCTGATTTGCTCCACTTGTTTCGGCTTTCCTGTAAGCCAAATGAGGAAGGTGTTATGAAAACTTCATAGATAACTTAGCTCTAGAGTTTCAGAGCCAAGGGGATGGCTATTGGATCCCCACCTGCCGAAAGGTGAGGAGGTGGGGCTGCGAGGTCATGAACTTGGGCCGAACTTTCAGAGTTTGCAAGGACAAGGACGCATGCAAAGAGAAAAAGAATCAGCATTTGGAAGCTACACACTGGATGAAAGCAACCCCAGATTACAATTCCACAGAACAGTTCAATATCTTCCTCACATTTCCTTCTAATCCCTCTTCCTCCAGGGCTCCAAACAGCAGCTAGTGAGTAGGGAAGGGACTGGACCCTCGAAAGAGAGGAACAGCCAACGATGGGGCCCCTGGGTGGCTCAGTCAGTTAAGCATCCGACTTCAGCTCTGGTCGAGATCTCACGGTTTGTGAGTTCAAGCCCCGCGTCGGGCCCTGTGCCGACAGCTCAGAGCCTGGAGCCTGCTTCCGATTCTGTGTCTCCCTCTCTCTCTCTACCCCTCCCCTGCTCATGCTCTGTCTCTCTGTCTCAAAAAGAAACATGAAGAAAAAAACTTTTTACACATCCAATGACTGTGACAGCATTTCCCTCCATTACACACAATGCAGGGATCTGGGTTGGAGGCTGCCTGAGCCAGAAGAGAGTTGAAGCTCTCAAGTAATGAATACGGCATCGTGTGATTGATTGTGCAACTGAAGTGGATTTTCTTTATCTGGGAGAGAAGGATGTGCTGAGACACCCAAGACTTTAGCCAAAGTTGGAAAAGAGCAATTCCATGGAAGAAGTGTAATGGGAAGTGGTGAGAATTAATAAGGTTGCTTTGTCACCTTAGGAGGCTAGTTGGCTCCATATATGAGATTCTCAGTCATGTTCATTAGAGGAAAGAATGTCATAGATCACACACATGAATGTGCAGATCGTGGTACATATACCACGATAAACGAGAATATTTAACAAGAATCTACCGCTGGGGCACCTGGGTGACTCAGTCAGTTGAGCATCCGACTCTTGATTTTGGCTCAGGTCATGATCCCAGGGTCACGAGATCAAGCCTTGTGTCGGGCGCTGTGCTGAACATGGAGTATGCTTAAGATTCTCCTCTCTCTCTCTCCCATTCTCTCTCTCTCTCTCTCTTTCTCCCCCTCTGCCCCTCTCCCCAGCTCTTGCTCTCAGTCTTTCTTAAAAAAAAAAAAAAAAGACTCTAGTGTTTAAAGACTTGGAGTTTGAGGGCTGGGGCGCCTGGGTGGCGCAGTCGGTTAAGCGTCCGACTTCAACCAGGTCACGATCTCGCAGTCCGGGAGTTCGAGCCCCGCGTCAGGCTCTGGGCTGATGGCTCAGAGCCTGGAGCCTGTTTCCGATTCTGTGTCTCCCTCTCTCTCTGCCCCTCCCCCGTTCATGCTCTGTCTCTCTCTGTCCCAAAAATAAATAAACGTTGGAGTTTGAGGGCTGAAAGAGATCTTGGGCCTATCTTGTCAAACCTTTATGTTTTGTGGAGGAGAAATCTAAGCACTTTATCAAGTGACCTGTCTGAGGACACAGTTCCTTATTGGTAGCAGACTCAGGCCTGAAAGTCCAATCCCCTGACCCCTAAAGCAGTGTGCTTTCCAATAAGCCATAAGGACAAGCAAATAATTTCAAAAAAGCAAGACACCTAAAATAGCCAATAGATTTGTAGCTACTTATTGCCAAAAAAAGCCATTTCAGTGGGAAATTGCATCTGGTGAGTAGGGCAGGAAAAACTGCCATGACATATAAACATTATAAGTTTAGTATAAATTTGCTTTAAAAATAGTGTTAAGACAAAACAATCCCGAAAAAGAAGAACAAAGTTGGAGGGGTTGCAATTCCTGATTTCAAAACTTATTGCAAAGCTACAGTAATCAAAACAGTGTGGTACTGGCATAAAGATATATAGATAGAGATGCTATAGATAGAGATGCTATAGATAGATATAGATTTAGATTTAGATATAGATGTAGATATAGATATAGATAGATAGATATAGAGAGATATATCAATGTATTGCAATGGGATAAACTAGAAAGCCCAAAATAAACCCTTGCATGTGTGGCAAATAGATTTTTGACATGGATGCCAAGACTATTCAATGGGAAAGGATCTTCTTTTCAACAAATAGTGCTATAGAAACTGGATATCCACCTGCAAGGGAATGAAGCTGGATTCTTATTTTATACCGTATGCAAAAAATCCACTCAAAATTGATCGAGGACCTAAATATAAGAGCTCACACCATAAAACTCTTAAAGAAAACACGGCCTGGAGGAAGCTTCATGACAATGCATGTGGCCATTGTTTCCTGGATAGGACATCAGAAGCTCAGGCAACAAAAGCAAAAAGAGACAAATGGGACTACATTAAACTTAAATACTTTTGCTCATCAAAGGAAATGATCAACAGAGTGAAAAGGCAACCCATCATCCGGGAGAAAATACATGCAAATCATGAATCTAATAAGAGATTAATATCCAGAATATATAGAGAACTCCTACAATTCAGCAACAACAACCACGACAACCAAATAAATTCAAAAATGGCAAAGGGCTTGAATAGATATTTCTCCAAAGAAGACACACAAATAGCCAATAGGCATATGAAAAAAAAACGCTCAACATCATTAATCAATAGAGAAATAGCAATCAAAACCACATGTAGATACCACCTCACACCCATTTTACTATAAAAAATAATAATAAGGGCGCCTGGGTGACTCAGTCAGCTAAGAATCTGATACTTGGTTTCAGCTCAGGTCATGATCTCACAATTCGTGGGATGGAGTCCCGGCACTGTGGGCATAGATTGTGCTTGGGATTCTCTGTCTCCCTCCCTCACTGTCCCTCCCCCACTCGTGCTCTCTCTCTCTCTCTCTCTTTCTCTCTCTCTAAAAATAAATAACTAAACATTAAAACCAGATAATAACAACAACAACAGGTGTTGGCAAAGAGGTGGGGAAATTGAGACCCTCCTGCGCTGTTGGTAGAAATGCAAATGGAGAAATGGTAGAAACGCCACCGTGGAGAACAGTTCCTCAAAACACTGAAACTAGAATTGTCGTGTGAGCTAGGTATTTTATTTCTGAGTCTACACCCAAAATAATTGAAAGTAGGGCCTCCAAAACATATTTGTACGTTCATGTTTGTAGAATCTTCCACAACAGCCAACGGTGTAGATTGGTGGGTGAATGGATAAACAAAATCTAAAAATTAAAATAAAAGTGATTTGAAAAGCTTCAGAGAGGGTTTCTCCCACTACGTCTTTTTCCAAAGCCAACGGATCCATGGCTTCAGGGAAGAATGCCAAACAGACCCCAACTCATGAGCTGCCTCTAATGGCTGTTGATAATTCTCTTTTGCCATGCTCTTATACTTTGCATGTTGCAGCAAATAACTCTAACTCATGTAATCAGAAAAATAGGTGTATATATATATATATATTTTTTTTTTCTTCAAGTGTATTAAAGGACAGAGGGCTCCATTAGAATAGTCATACCCAAAGGGCGGCAGTCACGTTATAACTGTCTCTCCTGTTCAGAGCAATTCAACCTTCCAAACACTGGGAACTAAACCACGTCCAGGAAGCTACAAAGGCAAATAAGACATTGTCCCTGCCCCTGCCAAAAAAAAATCCCTGGGTTGGTTACAAGTTAGCATATCAGCGAGAAATTTTAAAGGCATCTTAAAGTTTTACCACACTCCCCCAACCGTAAAAATCTGAAAAGCAAATGTATAGCAAGCCAACAATTTGATTAAGGGGAAAAAACTCTTTTGCTACAGTTTTGTGGGCCAGGGTTACGGGGTGGAGAGGCGAGTTCTAATAAAAATCAGGCACCATAACTTCCCTGACTAAATTAAGAATCGTGGAGTATAAACACTGGGTCTAGGAGATAGATATCAAATTGTCAGCTTTAATACTGATGAAAAAATGAGCATGTCCAGTTCCGTCCCCCCAATTCACGAAGTACCTTTATTTAGGGCCAAAGTTTTAGGGCCAGGAATGTTGCTCTAATGGCGATCCCTTCGCAAGGAACAAAGAGGAAAGGAGTTTCCCCCATCAAGTCAACAAATGGCTGCTATAATCAGGGGAGTAGAAAATATTATATAAAAATGAGGAAATGGGTTGAGAGCAAAAGAAATAGAGTTTTTTCCAAACTCTGCTTCAGCGGTTGAGAAGCTCTACAGCTGTTAGGTGAATGGCAGTCCAGCCTCCTGACCTCCAAGAGCCCCAATGGCACATTTATCTAAAGAAATAATAGTCCTCACCCTACTCGCCTCCCAGAGCTATTTTGAGAATCCAAAAACGGTGTGCTTGTAAGTGCTTGACAAACGGCGATCGTGCTAAGCAAATTGCATTTTTCCAGTTTTCAAACCTAAATGGCCAGCGTTTCTCAGGTCTGCTAAGCACATCATGTGAAAGACTATTATGACATTTTAGTTCCCTTATTCAGACAAAGTAAGCCACTAATTTGCTCTTAAATCTCTGTGCTTGAAACTGCTTATATTACAGAATCTGCCTTTACAAGGACATTTCCTTCTGGAATGGCAGCCAGGAAACTTCCAAGCAAACTGGATGGTCCGCGTCCAGGTGACCTGAAGACGAAGACACGAGAAGTGTGGGCAAGTCTGGGTCACGGTCCGCGGGCTGCTCACGTCTGATGGGGAGCGCTACTGTAGCTTAAGTGATAAATCATCAACTAGAGAAATATAAACACTGGTTACACAAACAAATTCAATTTAAGGGTCCCTTAATGAACCTTTAACGAGCTACATGTGGGCTGCAAATGCCCTGCACCCTGCCTCAATGTGTTTGCTTTTGAAAAAAAAAAAAATGAAAAAAGCATCAGTTACCCTCATCTTATATCTTAGGACTCAGCTCATTAGCCAAATGCAATTCAAACAACCAACTTTTCGATTAAAACGCTATTTCCAGAGGAAGAGAGAGAACGCATCTGCCATTGATAAAGGCATGAACCCTCGGGGAAAATATCATTTCCTCGAGGAGGGCAGACGGGAACAGAGAAAAACAGTGACGTTTCTTCCGTGGAGTGATAATTTATGAAAAATTCAGGACTTTCCACACATGGTATCATAATCAAAAAAGTGCCCCTCTTCCTGTTCTCACAGTTGGAACTTTTAAATTATAGGGTTTTCCTCCTCCAACTTTGCCTTTATTGGCTGAGACTTAAAATAAACACACACTCCCATTCACACGCACACACACACACACACACACACACACCCTTTTACTTGGGAGGACAAAAGGTAAGGGTTTCAATTTGTATAATGAAAACTAGATAACACAAGGCAGTGACAACTATGATTTTTTTTTTCCTCAATGACCCACATCTACCCACAGCATTTCTATTTCCCGATAATGAGAAGCATGGAATCAAATCAAATAGGCCATGGAAACAGTGAGGAATGAGCTTTATTACAAAGACAGCGTCTGTTTCTATCACGTTGGGTTCTTCACGCTGTCGGTATGGGACATGGGTATTCATTTATTCTGTGACCGGCCTTCCTTACACGGGACTATTTTGCTCCTCACGAAACAAGGGTTCTGACTTCACAGAGATGTGGTTACCAGCCAGGTCCACTGGGAGGGGACCAAGTAGCCAGCTAATCACCTAACACCCCACCATGATGAAATGGGCGGCCGGGAAGGAGATGGCTGGCCAACAGAATTGGGTTGACCTGAAGACAACGCTATACGCTCCATGGCAGGGATCAAGCATTGTAAATAGTTCCACTTGCTGACTTGACTTTGATTTGTGGGAAATCTTCCATATTTGTGTGAGGAAGGGGGGAAGGGGAAAGGACCTCGGTAGATGGCCTAGAAAGTGCTTAGGACAAAGCCTCCCAAAGTCCCCCAGGCACTTCAAGCCCCTGTCTGACTCTGAGGCTTTGAATAAAACTTGCCCCCCACCCTAGTGCCTCTTTTCTCTATACCCTAGTTCGAATCTCCCCCGTGAAATTCTCCCAGTCAGTCTGAGCTTGTTGTCTCCAGAAGCTAAGTATAAAAATAAGCTTGCAGGGGCACCTCATTGCTTGTTCAGGTGAGCATCAAACTCTTGGTTTCAGCTCAGGTCATGATCTCATGGTTGGTGAGATCATGTCCCGCGTCGGGCTCTGTGCTGACGGTGCACAGCTTGCTTTGGATTCTCTCTCTTCCTCTCTCTCTCTCTCTCTCTCTGCTGCTGCTCCCCTGTTCACTATCTATCCCTCTCTCTCTCAAAATAAATAAACATTTAAAAAAAATTTTAAGACCCGTATATAAAGGTATAACACAGAGGCCCTTCCTTGGGCAATTCTCCCTGAATCTTTGTTGCCCCAGTGTCCCCGCCTCTAAAATGTTTTAATAGTATTACCTATATCGTAGGGTTATTAAAAAGATTGAATTTGTTCACATAAGCTAAGCAGTTACAATAGTGCCTCACACATGGAAAGCACTATATAAGAATCACATATTATGGTAAAGACACGTATTTCTATACAGTATTTTAAATACATCCTTCATACAAAGCCGTTTCTAGAATATATTATTATATGCTAGGCACTTCTGTTGGTGCCACAACACTATAAGAGCTGATGCTTACTGAGCGCCTACTATGTGCTGGGGCCTGTGCTAAACACTTGACGCTTGCCTCATTTAATGATAGAGAGGGCGAAAGAAGAAATAGCTTACGTTGAGTGACTAGCACATGCCAGAAAATTCTTCTTATCTGCATCACAGCAGTGACAGAACCAGTAACATACTCACAGTCATAGCAGGTACATGGCCCAATCAGAAATGAAATCACATACACATCATGTTCATGTTCTTTCCACGAGGCTCTTCCACATACGTCTCATAGGTACACGAAGAGTTGCTTTTCTGCAGTGGAGAAGCCTAAGCATACCAATGCTTCTCTGGAAAAATAAGTGTCTAATATAGAATATCAGAGGTTTTGGGAAGGGAAAATGTGTCCGTGTATCTAAGAGAGAGGACTCTGGCCACTTGCTGGCATTTATGCCCGCTGAGGGGGTTTCTTCAGCTATTCTTTTTTTTTTTTTAATATGAAATTTATCGTCAACTTGGTCTCCATCCAACACCCAGTGCTCATCCCAACACGTGCCCTCCTCCATACCCATTCTTCAGCCATTCTTAAATACGCCTGCACAGTATTTCAAAAGGCAAAGTGCCTAGGTGGCCACGGTTCCAGAACCTTAGCATCTTAGGACAGGCCCCCTCTTAACATCTATATTAACGGCAGACGTGCCACAAACATTTGAACCCAGTCTCCTGAGAATCTGATAAAACCAATGAAGAAGGGTTCCAATTATGCTGGGAAATGTTTCCCATCTTGCTCAGATACAACCTAAATGCTTTATAGGTTCCCAGAATAATTTATGGGATCCTCTGGTTGGTTTTGTATCTTTGTTTTGGGCATCACCTGAGCTAGAGAGAGGGGTGAAGTTTTAAGTCACAGAAATAAACAATCGCATCGCCAGGCAACTGCATCTTTCACATTTGGGAGCCAGCGTCAGCTCTGGCCACTGGGTCTTCCACAGAAGGGCAGTCATTATGGCTGCCTTGGACCGTCGGAAAGAAAAGTTTCATTAGCTGTCCCCTGCCTTCACTCATCTTTGGACATAAGGTCCGGAAATGATTGCAGCTGCAGGAAAGAAGTTAGGGGATCTGAAATGAAACTAGGGAATATGGTTTCATTTCTCTATCCATTTCTCACTGACAGGATTAATGGGTTTCCGGTTCATTCCCAATCACTCCTGCCCCCACCCAAGGCTTATGAACCAGGAAATGGCACCTTTTCTAGGAATTCTCCATTTTCCTTGCCCTTCAGAGCCTTCCCTCCTTGTTTGTATCAAACAGAGGTCACACAGATTTCTAATAGAAAGAACTGATAAAAAGGACCAGGTCAATCTCCACCAGCTCCTCATCAGATACCTTGTAACGCATTGGAGTCCCCTGGAGAGTTTCGTGAAAATGGAGATGTACGACTCACCTCAGAAACTCTAATTTCACGGGGCGCCCGGGTGGCTCAGTCAGTTAAGCATCTGACCCTTGATTTCAGCTCAGGTCATGATCTCACAGTTCATGGGTTCAAGCCCCATGTAGGGCTCTGCACTGCCAGTACAGAGTCTGCTTGGGATCCTCTCTCTCTCTCTCTCTCTCTCTCTCTCTCTCAAAATATATAAATGTAAAAAAGCTTTGTAAATAAAAAAAGAAAGAAATTCTGATTTTGTAGGTCTGAGAAGGCCCCTGGGCAGTAGTAGTCTGTAAAGCTCGCCGGGAGATTCTAATACACAGCTGAGGGAAACCAGCTCCCTGCTTCCTGGAGGGAGTGCCTTGGTCCGGTCTCCTTCTTTCGCCTTTAAGTTAAACTCCATTTGGAGTCTCCGTCTGCTGCCGCTTCTCAGGAATCACCCATGACTTTGCTTCCGTGCAGGGCCCCCTTCATCAACGGGTTGTTGGGATTGAGCGTGTTCCTCAACACCGACTTTGCCCCTAGTTGTTTGCCAGTTCTGTCCTCCAATATGGGATCTAGGCAGGGGAGGTAAGGGGCTAGTTGCCACTTGCCTTAAGCCCCACGTAGGTCTCAAATGTAGACTCTTGGCCTAATTGACATCTAGATGCATACAGCCGGACAGATACCCTGGCAGGTGTGAAAGACTGCTTTCCACGTGAGAGCTTTAAATATAAATCCAACTAATAAACGGTATCACCTAGAGTGTGCAATGGATTCACATTTTTATAAATCGTAAAACTGCTTTTGAAGGACACAATTACCATACACTGTATTGGGGGGTATATTTGAAGCACCGGTGAGATAAATGGCAAGCTTTTTAGCCTCATCGCAAATTTTGTGACCCGGCCCTGGCTTCTTTCGTTTCGAATCTCTCGGAAGAGGGGAGTATCCTGCCACACCTGCGGGGTCTCACAGACCTTACCCGGGTGTGGTGTCCCAGGCCTCACTCCACACGAGGAGACGAAAAACTAAGCCAGCAATCCCGCCACCCACACCCCTTTCTGTCAGAGAATCCACAACAAGGCCAGGACGAGGGTGTGGTAAGAGAGACACGGAGGGCCAGTATTTTAAGGGGACACTCCCTGTCAGGAAACAATCGTGCATTGCACAGCCCCGAACGCGAGCGCCTCCTGAAATATTGTGCTGCGAGTGGTCAGGTACTTACTGAGCCAGCACACTTGTGCACACTTATGCATGCACACACACACACACACACACACAGAGGTCCAGCCCGATAACAAAACTTCTGATGTAAAGTATCCCATTAAAATGCCTCTTACTCAGGGGCCCCTGGGTGGCTCAGTTGGCGAAGCATCCAACTTCGGCTCAGGTCATGAACTCGCAGTTCGTGAGTTCGAGCCCCGCATCGAGCTCTGAGCTGACAGCTGAGAGCGTGGAGCCTGCTTCGGATTCTGGGTCTCCTTCTGCGCTCCTCTCTCCCTCTCTCTGTCTCTCTCAAAGATAAATAAACATTAAAAAATGTTTAAATAAAAATAAAATGCCTCTTACTCAAAAGTACGTTTTGCTTTTAAGAGATGTATTTGATCCATTGATTTCTGTCATAATCATGGAAAAAATCTAAGCCTTGCTATCAGACATGAATAATCCCGAACTGGTTACAAGGTTCACGGGGAAGAGTAAAAACAGAAAATGTGTTGAAAAGACATGTTTGTATGTGGCGTTCATTCTTGCAGATATATAAGCAGGAAAGAGCCACGGGAACTCTTGGCAGTCGACCGACTGAGACTGTTAATTATTCCTTTTGTTTTTATTAAAGAGAGTTCTCGCAAAAGTTATAAATATACGGTGTTCTTTGAAATGGTGGAGACAATGAGGAAAAAGACCAAATCTAATCCAGCCAAGTTGAAAACTAGGTCTGTGGAGACCTTGGTGGCATGCGTGTGATTTATCCTGAGGTATTTTTCAGGGAAAAAGACGAACTACAAGAAAGCATCGTTCTGTTCTTCCTAAAAGAGAGAGAGAGAAAAGTCAAAAGGTTAATATTGTTTACATCAGTTTACTTTATTGTTTCAGTTCACTGCAAGTTCAAGTTACTTTTCCATGTTGAAAGGACTCCTACATCACTTATGTATATACAGAAGCACACCCCTAATGAGACAACCCACTTGAACTCAAGAACACTCACTCACTGTAGCAGCTCTCAGAAGAAAGAACTATTTCTTCGGCAGTGAAAAGGCTGTTGTCCCTGAAGCCCGTTGTGGGAAAAATTTGCTTATCCAATGGAATTTCCTATTCACAAGTTCTTTATCCGGTTTTTTAAATTTGACTTCCACAAATGAATAACCAGGGCGATGAAGATTAGGAGGATCCGTCACCAGGAGTGACGGATTCCCCGAGTTCGGATCACTACCTTGGGCAGGCTGTCTAGCCTCTCTTCTACTATAATTCTTCATCTGCAAAGTGCAAACAATGAAAACACCTATCCATGACGACCGTAGTAATTAACAATTCACCTTTAGCCTTTTAACACTTGCTAAGTGCTTGGCACAATGCCTACTTTAAAGCCAGGGCTCAACGTTTAGCCATACTTATGCTTAATATTATCAAGAATCCTTAAATAATCTGTCAGGATACAAGATACCTTAAAGAGGCTCTTAAAGAGATCTTTTATACTTTGTCAGGATTCAAGATCTTTTTTGTAGCCAACAGCCCATGTTAGAAGGCTCGCAGGCCCCTTGGGAAGAAGTTAAGAGAGTTCAATGAACCAATACCGAATTTGTCAGCAAAAGATATTGTTCGTGCATATTGTAGGTTCCAATTACACTAAAATCTTATCTATTTTAACTAGACAAGTAAACTGTGAAGTTATGTGTTTTGCCAGCGACTGACCTGTGTGACCACAAGCAGAACAGTATGGGACCCATCCCTCCGGGCTTGGAGACAAAAGCCACTGTTTTCAAAGGGAGGAGAGCCCTCAAAAAGAGGAGAAAAACAAACTGTTAAGAAACAAAGACGTGGGGTACCTGGGTGGCTCAGTCGGTTAAGCATCTGACTTCGGCTCAGGTCATGATCTCACAGTTTGCGGGTTCGAGCCCCACATCGGAATCTGTGCTGACAGCTCAGAGCCTGGAGCCTGCTTCCGAATCTGTCTCTCTCTCTTTCTCTCTCTCTCTCTCTCTGTTCCTCCCCCCCTCATGCTGTGTCTCTGTCTCTCTCTCTCTCAAAAATAAATAAACATAAAAATTTTTTTTAAAAAAAAGAAAAAGAAACAAAGATGTTTTCATATAGATATATCCCTAAGGAGAGAAAGAAAAATGGGCACTATCGCTAAAGGGAGATAACATGAAATGAATTTGTTCTGATGATTAGTGCGTTGTGTAGGCACAACCAGGAAGTCCCTGGATGTTATTGGTCTCTTCTTCTTGCCTGGATTTCTGTAGATCAAAAGTTATATGAATTCCCCTTAGAGTTATTAAGTCGAATGGTACACGGGAAGCCTAAGGTATATCAGTTCACTGTTTTCATGATTATCACATTTTTCACGATTACCGCTGATTGTAATTACCATCGACCTGTAAGTTCCACCAGAACCACTTCAGGATTCAGGGAAAATTCAAGTCAGACACAGATGTTCCTATAATTTTGTTAAGAAGCGAAGACGTTTTCATGTAAGTATCCCTAAGGAGAGAAAGAAAAACGGGCACCATGGCTCAAAGGGACGTTGTTTCTGTATATCGCTGACAAGCATTATGTTGAAATGATTGACAGAGTCTATTCCGCAGCTAACAACCCTGTTGTGCTGTGAAGGGGGGTTACTGCCTTCAGCCACGTGAGGCAAAGGTTTTGTTATCGAGTCAGCAGACCTGGATCACAGGCTTTGCTCCATCACTGACCAGAACTGTGGGATTACGGACAACTGTTCTGTCGCAAATACTTCGCTCTTAGGGCGTGGTTGGGCGTAATGGTATCGGAATAGGCATGGCTGTCAAAAGACAATAAATAAATGTAAATTTTCCTCAAACTAGAATCAACCCCAAGGAGGCCACTCTCGGGCCACATGCCACAACCCCCAATTCTATGGTTTCTTCTCCATTTTCCGTGACAGGGTACCCACCCAGACATTCTTTAAACCATTCTTCTTAGATTATTGCTTCGTAACCTTGGCGAACTACAGCCCCGTTTCAGCTCGTTGTGTAAAAACTGTATTAATGTCATGGCATCTTTCCCTTTTTTTACTTGGTTGACTCAAGAAAAGTGTAGAAATTCTTGGTGTCAAATTTACTTAAATTGTTGGGTTTCTTGTCTTCCTCTGATGGTTCCCAACGAGTTAGTAGTTAGAAAGGTCCTTTATAAATCTGGGATGTGCCATCATCAATGTTGTTACGATGACATCAGTTGCCTTAAGGCAAATTTAATAAATTGAGACACCACACTAACATCCTGCTTCAACGTTCTCAGCAAGAAGCTCTGTCATAACAATTTCTAGCTTGAGGGACCGTGTCCCATGAAAACAAGACTTGGCAGGGAAACGAGATGGATTGTTCTGAGTGATTCGTAAACTACATCTTGCAAATTAATAGTCCAAAGTTGACGTAGACAGTTCCCAAACTGCAAGAGATGCCATTTGCATTCATTCTGGTCTTTAGGTCTTTTCTAGAAACATGACAGTTCTGGAATAAACATAAGGTCTTCCTTTGGATTAAAAAAAAAAAAAATGACAAGAGCATCTCTCTAGCCATGTCACAGTCATCCTGGGAACAGACTTAGAAGTTTCATCAAACAAGGTGACGTAGCTTCCGGAACAGTGAAACAGCAACCCAAATGTCATGTGTTTAGAATGAAGTCAGTAGTGTCCTTCCTTGACTCTGCCCAAGTGAGACCTTCCCTAGAGCATGGAGTGAAGCAGCGAGGCCCAGGTGAGAGGTGCATGGGGGAGGAGTGAAGAGAAGGCCGCAGAGATCTGAAGCCTTGACGTGTGTGTGGATAGTTGACTTTCACTTCCCTACCGAGGCCAAGGGCACTGTTTCCTCTGCAGGTTCCTTAGCAGCTGCCCCTTTTGTCATCTCTACGTCTGCCCCTTGCACTCCCCTGTGCTAGTCTGAGCCTCCCTTGTGTCTCACTGTTATTGCAACACCTTCCCCTCCCTCTGGGCTCCCCCCGTGCCGATCCTGCCCCCACCAACGCTGTAACAGTTTAGAGCCCGGGCTCAGGAGCCAGGCTGCTTGCGTGAGGGTTCTGGCTCTGCCACTCACAGCTATGTCACCTTGAGGAAATTGCTCAAATTCTCTACGATTCCACCTAAGTGGGGGCAGTTCTATTTATTCCACAGGAATATTGAGAAAGTGCCGAGTATTCATATATGAGAAGCACTACAGCAGTGCCTGCATACAGCAAGCGCCTTATTACTGACTTGTTCGAGTGGGCTTTCTGCATACAGCAAGCGCCTTATTACTGACTGTTCAAGCGGGCTTTCTGCATACAGCAAGCGCCTTATTACTGACTGTTCAAGCGGGCTTTCTGCATACAGCAAGCGCCTTATTACTGACTGTTCAAGTGGGCTTTCTGGCACTCCCTTTTCCAATGTTGCAAGTGGCTCTTATTGCCTAAAGACTGCAAATCGAACCCCTCAGTACAGCATTCTGGGCCATCCTTGCTCTAAGCCTTAGCCTTCCAGGTTTGTTTAAAACTCCGTGCTTTAGACGCATGCACGCTTCAATCTGCGTGCGCCAGGCTACCCAGCATAACCAAACGCTGCCATACGCTTTTCCTGTCTCCTCACTTGGGCCCTCACTGCCACTCCTGATTAACAGCCCACCTTCCCCAAAGCGCCTTTTAAAATACTGCGTCTCCTTCAAGGCCTGGATCAAATGAACTGTCATCCAGAAATGTAGTCCTGGTAAGCCCATTTGGAAAGATGATCTCATCCACAACGTTTGTCTGGCCCTCTGTCACTGTATTACAGACACTGTCACATTCACTCTTGTATTCCCAGAGCTGGGAAGGAGGGCTTAGGTGTACAGGGACAGGTCACCAAAAATTGTCCCGGATCAGACTCTGTGATGTTTCTGTACTTGGAAAGAAACATGCCAAGGATTTTCCTCTTTAGCTATTAGGAGTAAAGGAAGGAGACAGAGAATGACCTGGGGAGTTGTTCTAGGGGCTAAAATCTGAAATAGCTAACATCTTAAGAGAAGATGATGGTAACATATCTGACGACAAGGGGACCTGTGGCTTGAAGGAAGTAGTCAAGTAGTTATCGTCAAATCTCCAGCACGGAGTTAATCTCTGTTGTGAGAATTAGCGTGAATATCCTCTCCAAAGAAGACAATTCTGGGGCGCCTGGGCAGCTCACTCGGCTAAGCACCTAACTCTTGATTTCGGCTCAGGTCATGATCTCACAGTTCGTGAGTTGGGGCTCTGTGCTGACAGTGCAGAGCCTGCTTCGAATTCTCTCTCTCCCTCTCTCTCTCTCTGCCCCTCCCCATCCCAGCTCTTGCTGTCTATCTCCAAGAAAAAAATTTTCAAAAAAAGAAGACGACTCTGATTCATTTCATATTTGCACTATCTTGTATGTTACATTCTTTGAATCGTAACGAGGCACATTTTCTCACTTAAGCTGTTGTCTTGAAATCGTTCCTTCTGAAAGCGTGGTTATCACCAGCTCTTGTTAAATGTTGGAATCCTTAAATCTTGCAGAACATGGGAGCCAGCTTAAAGGCAAAAGAGGATTCCCTGGAAGTCTCTACTGATACACGATATTGCAATTTGCCAACATATTGAACAGATGTTAGAAGTTGCAGGAACTTCATGCAACTGGTCAAGAAAGAGCTGCCTTAAAGCATTTCTAAATTTTTCTGGTCCTTTCCTGAACGGCAGTTTCACAAGGGTTGGCAAAGATAAGATCTGTTATGCAAACTCTAGTTGCAGTCATCATTTTACAGAGTGATAAAGTGAGTTCAGTTTGGGGAACAACTAATCTACAGTCAATACAAGTCTTAGGAACCGAATCTTGATAACAATAGATGTCTTGATGTTGGAGGCAAAGTACTGGCCTCGGGTGATTATAAGCAAAATTATCAACTCCGTGATAATTCATCCACAATTAATCCACAGAGGTTTTAGAAAACCAGAAACCAAAGGTCATCCATAATTTTGAAAAGGGAAAATATACTCTACTTACTAAGGCAGACTATCATTATTTGGGTTCATGGATACCAGTCCAGGCATGAGCTTGTCTATGCACATCACTATATCCTGACACAGTGGGAAGTACATTTAGTCAGTTGACCTGATAAATGAGTTGGGGCTTAATTCAGTTTGTGGGTTCACCTAGTGAAAGACAAATGTTTGCACTTCATTCAGCCTTGGATAATTCAAAAGTTACGCTGCTCTAACAAGAAAATCCATTAAGCATAGTTGTTCAAGCGTCTGTTCATTTGGGGGGGAGAATTTATCAGGAGGTTGTCAGAGGAAAAGAACCCAAGTGATGCCTCTCCAGACACTGAGCTTACCCTGCGGATTTGAGAAGGGTCCCTTCCCTGCCAAAGAGCCCGCACCGGAGACAAGCCTGCAAGCAGATTTATGGAGCAAAAGGACCACACTCGCAGACAGGGTCCCGTGGTAGCCTCCTCACCTCTTCTAAGCTTTGGGTTTGGCTTCACCAACATTGAACTCTCCTAGACACTTACAATGATCTATAGCCTCAGTTTGAAGCTCATCCAAAGACAACTGCAGAGCCATCAAGTTTTATTTCTATTAGGATCCTCTGGAATTTACTGAGTCTGCACTGGACTTTGGACAAAAATGACCTTGGGTTGCTTTGTCACAGGAACACAGGAGTCATACATTTCAATCGTTAGCTCCTCACAGACTATGAAAGCCCAATATTGAAGATTGAGCCTATTAGAGATGATATCCTCTGTAAAGGTTTTCAGTGAGAAGTGTTTTCTGCTTTGATTTTGAAGGTTAATGGAAGTGTCATGGAAACCCTCGCACATCCATAATTCTACGGACACCCATAGGAAGGGAGCATATCCACTGGCAGTTGTATTCAGAATCTATGCCACAAGTAGAGTCCAATGTAGTTTACACTGAACTTAATGGGTCATGGGTTAACAGAGAGAAACGCTAGGTGAAGCCCTTGCATTAATACACGACAACATAAACAGCCAGAAGAAATGACGAGAAGTGTTTGGGGCAGACAGGAAAATACTTCATGGAAGAAACAGCTTCATAGAGTTCCATGAGATTACTGGTATATAAACTGGTTGAGCTCTAGGCAAAGGACAACTCATATTGTCTTTTCCCCAGTACACCTTCCAAGTCTTTGTTTTGAACCTTTTGGGTGATGAGCACAAACACGGCGTCAGATGTGCCAACCTTCTGCCATAGGTGCCCCCCTCTTCTGCCTGTCAGCCACACTTCCCACCACCTTCCGAGTAAAACAATCCTCTGAAACACTGCCATCTAGTGGCCACTCCCGGAGAGAGCATGGGCACTGGGCACCTGAAACCCCAATCACCCAAGAGAGGAAAATTGAAGATCAAGTTCTCACAAACGGGCCTTTTGGGGATGAGGAACTTCGGACCCTCCAAAATGTCAAGTACCGTGCTCAAGGTGATTCACATAACAAGTGGCATTTATACAAAATAGAATTCACTTTTTAAAAATTACAACAGTATTTCCAAAGTGCTGAGTATGTGCACAAGCAAGGAACCATTCTGGGAAAAACAAAATAGAATTAAAGAAACAGTAAAAGAAGAAAAGAAAGGAGGAGGAGGAGGAGGAGGAAGAAGGAGAAGAAGAATCATCTGAGCAGCATCAGTACTGCCCAATAGAAGTTTCTGCAATGATTAAAAAAAGAAGAAAAAAAAAGTAGACCATGTCTCAAGAAGACTCCTGCATATGAAGGTCACTCAAAAGGTGACTATTTCTGATCTGTGAGATGAGTTGTGCCCGGGGCATTCCAGAAGACAGGCACAGTACTCGGGATCATGGTGTCCCCGATTTTTATTTTGGGAAAATTCTCAAACCTTCCAAAAAGCCAAAAGAGAAAAAAACAAATTAGCCCTGTATTCCCATCCTTTCGATTCGCCGCCTGTTAACATGTTGCTACTTTCTTCATCTCTGTATGTCAGTTAGAATGATTGTAGTCATCATTGGACAGAGCTTACCCTGGAGTATTTTAGTATTTAGGTCCCAAGAATAAGGGCCGTCTTCTCTGGAACCTCATTATCAATGTCACGCTGAAGAAATTTAATGAGTCAGTCACATTACGTAATAAAGAGTCCATGTTTGAAATTCTTTTCAGTTGTCTCCAAAAACGTCTTCTATACCTTTTCTTCTTCCTGATCCAAGGTCCACCCAAAGTTCACATGATGCATTCGATTATTATGTGTCTTCAGTCTCTTTGCAGGTGGGACAGCCTCTCGCCATCACCCTTTTTACTGTTCATGACGTTGATGTGTCTGGAGAGCCCAGAGAGTGGCCTGTTCCATTTCTGACATTCTGCGTCTGTTCGTGTATTTGGCCTTCAGAGGACAATGGTAGCTGATGCCAGCCTTTCACATATCTGCCCTCATTTTCATTATATATAAACCTATGTATTTTTTCTGTGGGCTTCTAGGATGAGCACTGGAGTCCCTCTGGACCCCAAGGAATATCTCATTAAACCAAGAAACATCTCATTAAGCAACTTGCTTGTCTATGTAAAATCTCAAGGGAGAGACACTGGGGTTCTGGGGTTTTCAGGGGGTCGGGGATGGGAAGAGAACAGTTCCGCCTATGATTGGCAGCTGCTCTCAGGGGCCCCATTTCCTCGTGACCCACATCCACACCAGCAGAAATTAAAAGCTTATGCTATCATGTTCACTCCTATCTTCACAGATACTTTTATCGAAACTTGTCTTGAAGGAAAAGGATAATGATAAGGTCAAAGCATGCGAAAATACTCCAAAATCTATCAAATTTGGAGATGGTCCTGCCTGTTTTATATCCTTTCCTACTTCTCAGTCACGACCATTTGCCGCTGAGCGGGAGCGTTCTTTGCTGCAGAGTTTGGTCGTAGTTGCCATCATTGCTCGACTATACATCTGCCATCAACCTGGTATCCTGTGCACCCCACGTGAACTCTTTCGGGTTTTGCTCTGTGTTCGCGTGCGTAACTGTTTGAGGTCTTACAGAAACTAAGAACCTGGTAGGTTTCTTCAGTTGTTTCCTGAGCACCTTCATCTGTTATATAGAACTTACCAATGTTAAGAGACCATCTAACCCCGGTCCTATCTGGGTTCCTCCTTCTTCCTGATGCTGTTCCATTTCCAGCACACCCCCGCCCGGTCCTCCTTGCTTGCTCCTGCAAAAATCCAAAACCCAGACCTGGGAGGAAGGTCACCCTGGCCCGGGGGTACTCTGCTTACCCAGGGCTGGTAGTACCTGGACCACCTGCTCGTCCCATGCCACAACCCAGGACGAAGGTTGGTCTCTCCCAGGCTTGGCACTCCGCTCCTTCATAATTCCTGATTACCAGCTGATGATTACCTGGCCATTCAGATTGCTGTTTGCCTCTCTTTCCAATGGAACTGAATTTCCAAGGGCATAAAACCATTCCCTTGTATCAAGAGAAAGAGTACCTACAAACTAATCAGGAAAACAAGCAAAAAACAAAAACAGACAAACAAACAAAAACAAACAACCAACCACGACAAAAACCCAACAACATGAGGAGATCTGACTCTGGAGTCAGATATGTCTGAAATTCCAGCTCAAGCAGCCCTACGTGGTTCATCTGGGAAATGTCACTTATCTGTCTAAGTTTCAATTTCCTCATGTGGGAAATACTGATGACAGGTACCTTATAGGAAGCTTATAAATCTTTGTGAGATAATGTGTATAAAATGCTTTACTTTTCAGTCTCCTTCAAGCATCCCAACATGTTTGATACGTGATTTCAGTGCATATTAACCATCGCTAAGATGATTCACAGGACCCGCAGATTCCACTGATTAGTGAGTTACTGTCAAGGAGAATAAATCGTAGTATTAAAAAAGGCCCTTGGGGAACTCGAAGGTGGTGGTGCAGAGATATCTTCATGGATGATAAAAATTGTTACTTAGTGATAAAAATTAAAAGCCCCTAATAAAGGGCATACACATTGTCCAGGAGCATTTCACAGAAGCCTTTGTCAAAGAAGGGGAAATTTAAAAAAAATTTTTTTTAGCATTTATTCATTTTTGAGAGACACAGAGAACAGAGCGTGAGCAGGGGAAAGGCAAAGAGATGGGGAGACAGAATCCAAAGCAGGCTCCAGGCTCCAAGCTGTCAGCACAGAGCCCGTTGCGGGGCTCGAACTCACGAGCAATGAAATGGGACCATGGCCTGAGCTGAAGTCGGATGCTCATCCGACTGAGCCACCCAGGGGTCCCGTCAACTCATCATTTCAAGCCTTCACGATGAACTGGCGGGAGTTCATGATGTTTAGTTTTCTGCTCGTAGGTCACTCTCGTTCTGAGTGTGGGATATTTTCATTAATTCATTGGGATTGGACCACTTTCGTAAGTTTATTCTTGTGATGCTTAAGTGTTTTTCATGATTTCAGTACAGATGAGTCCTATTATTATGAACTTCATCTTCACTCCTTCTAGAAGAAGAATGAAAGTTAATCCTATAACAAGAGCTAAACACGTATAAGCTTACTACATGCCAGAGACTGTCTAAATGTTTGTAAATTATGAACCCACATGACAATGCTAAGAGGTAGGTACCATTATTATCCTTAGTACATATATAAGAAAAACACCCAGAGAAGTTAAGCTGTTTGCTAAAGTCACACAGCTGGAAAGTGCCAAAGCTAGGAATGGACTTCGAGTGGTGACGTCTGCAGTTAAACACAATCCTGCAGCTCCTCTAAGATTCATTCATTCACTCCGTAGACAGTTATCACTTACGACTGTGTACACAGGTATATAAATTCTACTTATACAACTTTATAGCTTTAATTTACAACGCTTGCCACAGCACTTTATTGCAAGATACGCACAAGCATATTTCACACCGATCATATTTTAATGTTATGGAAACGCCACTGCCGACCCTTGTCCTTTTGATGTTAATTACGCCGAGCCATAATAGGAAGTCCATTCCTCATTTATTTCCAGAACCATTAGTCTGACAGTTCTTTTACTTCTTTGCCATAAATTGACCTAAATTACTAAATGCAGGCAATGTTTTCTGGTTTTCTTTCAAAGAAAGCCGAGAAAGTTGTTACCTGAAATATGAGAATATACATCTCAAATCCCCTCAAAAATATCCGAAGGTCCCACATCTCTTGACTTTCTCGAAGAGAGGAACTATTGACAAGTTCATCATCTGATTTAGAAGTAATCGCGGGGCGCCTGGGTGGCTTGGTCGGTTAAGCGTCCGACTTCGGCTCAGATCATGATCTCGCGGTCCGTGAGTTCGAGCCCCGCGTCGGGCTCTGTGCTGACTGCTCAGAGCCTGGAGCCTGTTTCAGATTCTGTGTCTCCCTCTCTGTCTGCTCCTCCCCTGTTCATGCTCTGTCTCTCTCTGTCTCAAAAATAAATAAACGTTAAAAAAAAAATTTAGAAGTAATCGGCATCAGTGTATCGGCAGTATGTAGAGAGGAGAGGAGAGAAAACAATTTGCTTTCTTTCTTAAAAAAAAAAAAAAATTGGTCAAGGTAGTAGGATGCTATAACTGTTCATATCTATCCTGAGAGCAGAAGCTCCAGACACGGAAATAAGCAATGTATTCATACCACTGATGACAGAATCAGATCGTGAAAATGAGATGTTTGTTTAAAAATATTCCACATTTAAATGAAGATCATTTACAAATAAGGTATCAGATGTGCTGGTTGCAATGGTTGGACATCACATTTCTAAAAAGAAAACACGGGCTGCTACTAGAATGTAAATTAATCCAAATCAGCAGTAAATTCAGAGCATCAGTTTCTATAACCACCGTGAGAGGCGCATGGCTTACGGTTGTATCTTCGCATTCGTTTCCGAAAATACAACTTTACCAACTTCTCTATTATTTGTATACGCTCAGAAGTGCCCTTGTCATAAGTACTCTTGTCTCAGTTAAACCTTGATTTCTCTGACATTTTAAACCATTAAGCTGGCTGGCCAGTAATTTTTAAAAGTCTGTTTTGTATGTGCTTTTCCTACCTCAGCCACTTTGGGGAAGTGGGCGATTATAAATTCGCCAACTAGGTAATGATTCTCTAACAGCGGCACAGTCACAAAAATAACTTTCCGGAAATGAAAAATTCAATCTGCTTGCTGTGTGAAGGTTCAGCTCTGCAGGGGAATTCAAAACCTGATCCACAAACCGTGTGACTTTGGGAAAGTTACCTAACCTTCCTGAGAGTCTCAATACCTCCTCAGTATAATAGGGACAAAACCAGAAGCGTTTCACAGTATCAAGGTGAAGATAAAGAAGATAATTCATGCGAGGGGCGCCTGGTTGGCTCCGTCGGTCGGGCGTCCGACTTTGGCTCAGGTCATGATCTCACGGTCCGTGAGTTCAAGCCCCGCGTCGGGCTCTGTGCTGACAGCTGGGAGCCTGGAGCCTGCTTAGGATTCTGTGTCTCCCTCTCTCTCTGCCCCTCCCCCACTCATGCTCTGTCTCTCTCTGTCTCTCTCTCTCTCTCTCTGTGTCAAAAATAAACAAACATAGGGGCGCCTCGGTGGCGCAGTCGGTTAAGCGTCCGACTTCAGCCAGGTCACGATCTCGCGGTCCGTGAGTTCCAGCCCCGCGTCAGGCTCTGGGCTGATGGCTCAGAGCCTGGAGCCTGTTTCCGATTCTGTGTCTCCCTCTCTCTCTGCCCCTCCCCCGTTCATGCTCTGTCTCTCTCTGTCCCAAAAATAAATAAACGTTGAAAAAAAAATTAAAATAAAATAAAATAAAATAAAATAAAAAAATAAACAAACATAAAAATAAAAGATAATTCATGCCAAGTGCTTGACACAGTGCCTAGCACATGGAGAGCATTCAGTATCGATGGCCATGAGCATGACAATTACATCATCATCCAAAGATAAAATATATTATTTTGCTTTTGTGTTCTAAATATGACTCACTTGCATCACTCTTGACATATATTAATAAAAAGGACAAAGACCAAACAAATTGGGAGAAATTAAAAAGCATTAAAAATCTGAAAAAGTTACCATTTTCCACAAGCTCTAGTCCAAAGACGGTAGGGTAGGAAGAGCCCTGATGCTTTGCTAAGTCCTCACCACGCCGGGCACTTGGCATTCTCTCTCTGTCCTTACAACCACCCTGGGAGGCAGGGTTATACCCTCCTCTACGTGGCCAGAATCAGTGACAGTCCAGAGAAATACTCAAATCCTTCCTGAGACAAACTTGATCTCAATGCACTAGGCCCTTCCTTTCACGGAAGTGACTACTGCACCACATTGACCCCACCACTCTGATCCCATCTGGGTTAGACCAGGCATGGAGGTCTCACCAATGGCAAATATTCTTTCGAGTCTATCCACCATCCACACGGACTGGGTGGTGACTGGCTAATAGGATGGGGCCTTGCTCGGGGATTTTGAACTCAAGATTCAAAGAGTTGGTCAGCAGGGGGCAGTAGGAGCAGAAGAAACCAGGGGAACGGTGGCGAGTTACCAGAATGGTAGAGTACTAGCAATACAATCAAATGGTTGCTGCTGAGGAGGAAACAGCCCGCCTTTCCCCGGATGGCCCCAGAGACATGCCTTACACTAAGAGGGAGAACAGAATGGTTACCGAGCATCACTGGGGACTGCCGAGACTGGACACCATAAAACGGTTATGATGAAGGACCAAGACATAAGAATGAAGCGACAGGTCAATGCCATGGTGAAAAGTTAGCAGTAAATACATGAAACTTACACATCCTCCAAAGAGAGGGGAGAGAAAGAAGGGGAGAAAGAAAGAAAGAAAGAAAGAAAGAAAGAAAGAAAGAAGAAAGAAAGAGAAAGAAGGGAGAGAGAGGGAGGGAGGGACGGAGAAGGAAGGAAGGAAGGAAGGAAGGAAGGAAGGAGGAGGGAGAAGGAAGAAAGAAAGAAAGAAAGAAAGAAAGAAAGAAAGAAAAAGAAAGAAAGAAAGAAGAAAGAAGAAAGAAAGAAAGAAAGAAAGAAAGAAAGAAAGAGAAAGAAAGGGAGAGAGAGGGAGGGAGGGACGGAGAAGGAAGGAAGGAAGGAGGGAGGGAAGGGGGAGAAGGAAGGAAGGAAGGAAGGAAGGAAGGAAGGAAGGAAGGAGGGAGGGGGAGAAGGAAGGAAGGAACCAATGGAGGAGGGAAGGAAAGAAGGAAGGAAAAGAAATACAAGGTGTAATTTTGTTTTCCTTTTAAGCTACTTTCTCAGGACTAAAAGCAGCTACAAGACTTTATCTTCACAGACAAAGCCAAGCTGACATTCTTCTGTGTCTGGTATTCACCCACATGTTCCTCAATGCCAAAAAGAGTCCAGTTTGCAGAGACAACTGTGAAGTTTCAGCAAATTGATTCAGCCACCACCATGGGCCAAGTTTTTTCTTTTTCAGTTGCCTTTACAATGAACAATGTTTCTTTCCAATGTAACTGCTGAGTGGACGATGTTTCTAAGAACAATCAATTTCTATTCAGTGTCTCTCCTGGCTCCTGCCAAGATTTCAGTTCTTGTTCTGAGAGCTAGCTGACAAGTTTCCACATTTCCCTCACTTCAGCCACATCAAGATTGTTTTCTCCCTAAAGAAAAGAACATATATAAGAAGGAAAAAATATACATATGTCTATATATATACCACACACACATATATATGTAGAGGGAGAGAGAAGGATATAGATATACAAGGATATATATAGGGATCATTTCTATATACTCTTTACATCTTTTTATATGTGTGTGCATATATATTATGTATGTATATATGTGTGTATACATATATGTATATATACATATACATAGGTACACACATATATGCACAATTTATTATATATCAGGTCACTGGAACTTAGACTAAACTTTTAAATGAAGCTGCGTATAATTTTTTGAAACAGGCACCAAGAAGATAACAGCGTATTTATGGCCCAGATTCTAATCTAGAAGTCTTGACTTTTAAATATCACCAGCCCATACATTTCTGCCCCGAAGCTCTTTGTCACATCAAATTACCATTTATGTAAGCATTTGATAAGCACTCATTAACTCTCTGACTCTCAAAAAAAAAAAAAAAATGTCTATTTCAGCTCATTCCATTTGAATTTCTGATCCGGATAGCAGAGGAAATTGCAGTTACACAACCGCTAATCAGATAGATTTCTTCTCAAAGATTGCCAGCGGGGCTTTAGACGAACAAGCTACATGAGTGTGTGTTACATGAGGGTGAGGCAAGGCTGGTAAATTTCCTTCAACTTGTGATCACTGGCCAGAAGCTTAGGCAGCTCTTAACTTAGCAACGGGTGCCAAGGCTAATAAACTGATCTCTTCGTAGTCCTTCAAAGGATACAACCGTTGGCATTTTAAGTAACACCACGAAAGCCATTCCACTTGAGATAAACACCTGGAAGGAGCAGTCTCCAACCAGGAGCCTGTCCTCTTCCCTAATTACTGTCCTAGAAATTCAAATCAGCCACCGCGCCAGGATCATATTAAAATTCCTACATTATTCCCGACCCCAAGGAGACTGGGAGGTTCAAAGCGCTCAAGGCGAGCAATAGTCAAGCTCGAACAGAACTTCCTAAATCATGACCTGCTTTGACACAGCCCTTGGCACATCCTCTCGTTGACCTAACAACTCTCACTCCTGACCCGACGATTCGGGTTCTTGACGCTTCCAAGGCCTGTGAGGTTGTTAGGTTAGAAGCTAAAGGCAGCAACAAAAGTCAAAGCAGACATCTGAAGAGAGAAGAAGTGTTAGAATACCAAGCAGTAGCCCCTGCGTGCTGTGCAGAGTTAAATATGTCGCATATGCCACGCACAGAGCCACCCACCTTCCAATCCGGCCGCCCTTTTCAAGAGTTGAAAACCAAGTCAATACCACTCCTACTCGCACGGCCCACGTTTCTTCAGTCCTGAGTGACTGCAGCTTTTCACAGTGGCCCAATGTCTTACTGATTTTGCAACCAAGGCAGCCTGATCACGTATTACCCAGAGGTCGTTATTTGGTTCCCAGTTGCCGTGGGAGATTGTGCATTGGCCTCTTTTCTTAGTATCAGGGTTAACTTATCACCAGGTCCTCTACTGCCGGTCCTTGTTTTTTCTTCATGGATAAATGAATTGGATTTACAATTCTTGTCAAAAGTTTTGTGCCATACTGGGGCGCCTGGGTGGCTCAGTCGGTTAAGCGCCCGACTTCAGCTCAGGTCACGATCTCGCGGTCCGTGAGTTCGAGCCCCGCGTCGGGCTCTGGGCTGACGGCTCAGAGCCTGGAGCCTGCTTCCGATTCTGTGTCTCCCTCTCTCTCTGCCCCTCCCCTGTTCATGCTCTGTCTCTCTCTGTCCCAAAAATAAATAAACGTTAAAAAAAAAAAAGTTTCGTGCCATACTTACACTACTTGTCTCTTCCTCTTTCCTCTTTTTCGTAATACCACAATTCATTATTTTTGTGAGTCAATCCAGCTCAATCTTTCTCAATAGCTACACCAACTATTGGCATGCTGAAGTTCACCAGCAGGGGATAAAATATCATGCTTTCTCCTTAAACCTTAAAAATAATTTTCTGGAGGGGCGCCTGGGTGGCTCAGTCTGTTGAGCGGCCGACTTCGGCTCAGGCCATGATCTCACGGTCCGTGAGTTCAAGCCCCGTGTCGGGCTCTGTGCTGACAGCTCAGAGCCTGGAGCCTGCTTCGGATTCTGTGTCTCCCTCTCTCTCTGCCCCTCCCCCGTTCATGCTCTGTCTCTCTCTGTCTCAAAAATAAATAAACGTTAAAAAACATTTTTTTTAAATAAGAATTTCCTGGAGGGTCCTTAACTGGCTGTGGTAAATGTCCTGATCAACGCTGACAGTGGCGATATCTTTCAAGAGGGTCTAAAACACAAAATTTGGGTTAAACTGTATCATTAGGGCCATATCTCTTCTTTCTCGTAGTCACATGGCCCTCTGGGGGGAGCTCTATCATAAAGGGGCAACGGGGATCAAGTTGGTTCAGAGTCTCAGAAGATATTACTGGCTTTGCAATGTCTGGGACCCCTTGAGACAGGATTGGGACTCATCTTTTTAAATGTTTTTTTTTATTATATTTTTGAGGAAGAGAGAGAGAGAGTACCAGCAGGGGAGGGGCAGAGAGAGAGGGACACCCAGAATCTGAAGAAGATTCCAGGCTCTGAGCTGTCAGCACAGAGCTCAGAGCCCGACGCAGGGCTCGAACTCACAAACCGCTAGATCATGATGTGAGCTGAAGTCAGCGCTCAACGGACTAAGCCACCCAGGCGCCCCAGGATTGGGATTCATCTTAAGCCTGCATTTATGGGGAGGAGGGGAAAGTCATAAATATTCTATAGATGAGATTGCCCACCCCAGCCCAAGATTACAATATTTTTTCCTGATTGTTCTCAATCCATTCCTTCCCATAAACATAACCATTTATCCCATGAAAGAATTTTGATATTCATATTTTTGTGGCCTTCTTTTCTTTCCTCATCCGTGGGCTAAAATGCAGCCATTAGCCATTCTGTATTTCCACAGTTTAGCTCAAGCTGTGCTTTGAAGTTTTCGATTTATAAGGAGGCACTTTGGACTTACGGGGGGATATTTGAAGAGCTGCCCAAGAGACTGTTTTTCGACCTCACAAAAACTTTTAAATGTTTATTTATTCATTTTGAAAGAGAGAGAGCATGAGCTGGGGAGGGGCAGAGACAGGGGGAGACAGAATTCCAAGCAGGCTCCATGGCTGTTAACGCAGAGCTCAACTCGGGATTCGAACCCACGAACCATGAGATCATGATCTGAGCTGGAATCCAGAGTCGGATGCTTAACCGACTGAGCCACCAGGAGCCCCTGGCACACAAGCTTTTAAACGTCTGAGTGCTCCAGCTACACCTAAGATGAATCACACCAGAATCTATGGGGGTGAAATGCCGACATTATGAGTATTTAGTAAAATTTAGTAAAATTGCATATGCAGGAGAGATTGAAAACTCCTGCTGTAAAGTAACCAGGCGTCCCTGTAGTACTTGTTCAGCCTCAGACACCCCAGCCCTGGGTCACCCAAACCCTCTTTCTCTCAGAGAGAGGCAAGAGAGCAAGCCCAATCCTCACCCCAAAGTGTACATGGCCTTGTTCTCACCCCAGGGAGTTACCCTGTGAGGAGAGGGTCCTAGGTCAGCAGATGTTAAGTTCTCAGGCTCTTCAGTTATGCATCTTTTCTCCAAGGTGTGTGTGAAGCAGGGTTTTCCTTTGGTGGAAGGCTCATCTTTAGGGACTCAAAATTCAAATTTGATGGTGTCACCTCTAACGTATCAGTTGTGATTCTCTGGATACAGAGATTAACACAAAAGGAAAGAGAATCTGCAAGCATTTTTGGTAACTAGGGTTCTCAAAGGATACAATTCAGAGGAAGGGCTTCACAGGAAGGCCTTGCTCCCAGCCCTGGGGCCGCCAGGAGGGTGACCTATGGCTGGGGTCTACCGCTGTGGCCACTCGGGCTGCAGAGCCCCAGAGAGTCAGGGTCGGACAGAGAAAAATAGTGAACTCCACACGATAGCCTAAAGGACCAGTTTCTGAGCACTCTTCAAACCCCTCAAAACCTTCATGGGCTGGACGGAAGAAATGGGTAAAATTGTAGGAGATGAGATATCGTAACATTAGGAGCAAAGCCGGAAACACACACTGAGGTCCCTTCACACCTGCTTCCCCAGGCTGATGTCTGCAAAGCAGAGGCTATATCAGGGGCTCACGCGCTCTGGCCATAGTCTCTTCCTATTTGGACTGAGTGTCAGAGAAGAAGACAGATTTGTATTCTCCTCCCAGCTACCCACTTTTCCTATAGTTGTCATCAACCCTCTTTCCTCCTCCCTGTAACGCTTTTCCTAGGGAGCTCATCCTTTCCCAAGGCTTCATCCATGGTGATAACCCTTAACTGCATGCCTTTGGTCCGGACCTCTCCTCTGAGCCTGAGTCATGTACCCATGACATCTCCTCTCTACCTGAGTCAATGGGGTGCTGAGGGCACAGTTTTAAGACCAGGAACTGAAGGTTTGCCCCCCTCACCATGCCCAGGTCCCCCATTCACTGGGTGGAAAGATGGGCCATCTAAAGCTTCAAGCTGCTGGGAGGGGCATCCTTGGCATGAGGAGGGAAATTTGGTAAGGTGGTGTTGCAGGCGGGAATGAGTGAGGAGAGGGAAGGGCTACTGAAGGTCAGACTTGGGAGCGGGATTCCCAGGGTGAGGAACTTGGGTGGTGACAGGCTGGGCATCTTGCCCAAGAGGCAAGGCAGGAGATGTATGGGGACTGGGTCTCCCCAGTGAACTGCCCTGGGGACACACTTCAAACCAGGTCCTCTGTTTCCACTTTTCCACTCTAGCTCAGTATGGAAGAGAACACTTACTCACAATTTCCCCCTTATGCTTCTGATGATTTCTTCCCTAAGCCATGGATGTGGTTCACTTGAGATTTTCTAAGGCTTGGGTACTTGTTCATTTATTCAACAGAATAACTCATTGAAAACAATTAATGGGGCATCTCGTGTATGCTGGGCACTATGGTAAGTCCAAGGACATAATGGTGAACATGAAATTGAAATGGACCATGAGTTTTCTGTGCTTGAAGGAGACTATAAAGAGCTAGACAATAAATATTACATGTGCAAACACACACTCATGAAATGATTCCGGTGGTTACAAACACCATGGTGCCATGGATGTGGGGGCTAGGAAAAAATGACTTTAGACGTGGCAATCGCCAGAGGCCTCTCTGACATTTAAGGAGACCATGAAGAGCACGTAGGAGTGGTCCAGGCAGAGGACAATCACTGGCGAGGTGGCTGGGTGAGAAAGGGCTTGTGTGCTGACAGGGCCAAGTGAGGGAGAGGGACAGAAGACCAAGTAGGACCATTCAAGTCATGGTACGTGGTTCAGATTGTACCCAGATGCCTAGCAAGGCACTTAAGTGTTTACGCAAAGGCATGGGAAGATCCAAGTAACGTTTTTAAAACATTAGCTGGTAAGTGGAGAATAAATAGGAGGGTGGCAGAAAAGGAGACAGGAGGCTGCTAAGGAGGCTGTTGGAAGAGGTGACCATGCAGGGAGTGGAGGAGGAGAAAACTGGTGGGGAAAGTCTAGGTACATTGGTGGATGCAGAATTACTAGTATTTTGCGGATAGATTAGGCGTGAGGTTTGAAAGAAGGAAAAAGGAAGGCAGACTCTTAGATTTTTAGCTAAAGCACTGTGTGGGGGGGCATGTCAAGGCCAATTCCCAAGATGAGAAATTGGAGAAGAGAGAGATTTGGGGGGCACTAGACATCAAGTGTTCATCTCACACCGATGCTTGTGGAGCAGGACTTTCATGCAGAGATGTGGATACGTGGCTGCGGGTCCATGGCTCTGAGGCTCAGAGGGGAGGTCTGGGCCAAGTGTATACATGTGGAGTCATCCCAATAAATGAGGCGTTGAGAAAGGATGTCAGTGCCTGGGCTTCCTTACAGCATGGCGGTCTCAGGATACTCTCCTTACATGGCAGCCAGCTTCCCCCACAAAACGGGCTCCAGGAGATTCAGGCAGAAGTTATAAGTTTTCTTCAGACCTCGTGTCAGAAGTGACAAATCGTCCCTTCCATCATAAACTGTAAAACCACACTTTGATCAGGTTTTTTTCCCCCACTTCTTCTCTGTAGACCACTTAACTGGGTCTGATTCTTCCAGATTCCACGTTGAAGCTGGGATTTTCTTACGGGCTCCGTATTTAAATCACATTCTAAAATGTGAAGTTTTTATTTGCAAACCTACTAACAAACAGAAAATATGAAAGAAAGGACATAAATGCAGGGACCTCCTTTTTGGAAGGACGGCAGAAAAGGCCACACCGAACTCATGAGATAATGAAGAGGAAAGAGAGAAGCCATTTTTCAAAATATTCGTGCTCTTCACCATCAAACACAAGAAATCTAACATGGACCCAGTTCACAACTGGAGTCATAGAATAATCCCTCAAGGTGGTTTTACAAATACAGCGGCTTCCAGCCATGTTCTTTCTCACTCTCTTTTGCCCAAAATCTTGTTTCTAGAACTGGCATTCTCTCTTTCCCTCTTCGCATGCCCGTTCTTCTCCAAACCACATCTTTAAAAACAATACACCGGGGCGCCTGGGTGGCGCAGTCGGTTAAGCGGTTAAGCGTCCGACTTCAGCCAGGTCACGATCTCGCGGTCCGGGAGTTCCAGCCCCACGTCAGGCTCTGGGCTGATGGCTCAGAGCCTGGAGCCTGTTTCCGATTCTGTGTCTCCCTCTCTCTCTGCCCCTCCCCCGTTCATGCTCTGTCTCTCTCTGTCCCAAAAATAAATAAACGTTGAAAAAAAAAAATTAAAAACAATACACCAAAACTATACAGTATTTTTCCTCTTTTAGAGGTTTTTAAAACCTCTATTTAATCGAATTCCAGATTGAGATATCCCACCAGTCTGTCTCCACGGTACCTGAAATTTGACTAAAATACTCGTGCACATAATTATATAGGGAATGTGTTAGGGTTACTGAGACGAGAGTCTTTAATTATGTCAACGTTTTGATAATTAACATTTTTTAAATTATAAGGCACTTCTGGCCCTGGTCCTAATGATGCCTTAGGAAATGTGTCTCCCTATTTCTACACTAATTTTTTTTCCAAGGAATCTTTTCACTGCCTTCTTGAATGGCATTAAGTCATTTTTGTTGTTGCTGTTTTCTGATCATATCAAAGTCCCAGATGCCACGAAGATAAGTATTTGGTAGTGAGATTGCATTTCAGGGACCAATAGCAACACAGAGCATGGACCCCAAGGACTAACCTGAGGAGACTTCCCCTGTATAGCTTCGGGTCCTCTTCCAAGGCCAGCAGCTCAGTGTTATGAATAAATAACAGATGAAACACATCCCTGAGAAAGAGCAAAACGCTCTAAGCTACAACCAGAGACTTATCAAGACACTTTGCCATTTTTTACAACAGGGAGAATTGGTTTTAATTCAAAGGGAGTTGTAATAAAACAACTTTGTCATTCTTACAGTTCGGGAGGGAAATACTTGAAATCCTCTGAACTATTGAACTGTCAAAGTTTCCCCAGCATCTGTGTTGCTGAAAATCAGACATACTATGGGTATTGATTGAGTCTTCTAGAGCTCTATAGAAGATTGATGATACATGTCTGAAGAACTTCCTTGTTAAGTTATCATGGTCGTACTCTTTGGTGGAATGAGTCTATAGGCCAAATGTGGCCCTCGTAGGCGTCTTCTTTAAGCCACACCATGTTAAAAATAATCGAGAGAGCTCACCCCAAATTATTCATTCATGTATTCAGCAAACATTCACTGAGTGCCTTCATACATCCCAAGCTCAGGACCAGATGCTAAAAAGTGCTCTCATGAAAAAAGACGTGCTTTTTGTTCTTATGAGTTTTACAGTCAAGAAAAGAAGACGGGTAATCAAACAAGCAGTAAGAGAAAGTATGGTAAATGTTATGACAAAGTAAAGGGCACTGCTGTGTGTATAAAATAACGAGTACTGATTGAGTGCTTACTATGCACGAGGAGTTGTATCTTGTGCTTTACCACAGGCCGTCTTCAGCGCAATCCCATGAAGTGAGGAGCTATGATCATATCCATATTTCAGATGAGCATTCTTTTTTTTTTCATTATTTAATTTCTTGGGACAGAGAGAGCATGCAAGTGAGGGAGGGGCAGAAGGAAAAGGAGGGACAGAATCCAAAGCAGGCTCCGTGGGGCTCGATCCCACCAGCGTGAGATCATGACCTGAGCCAAAATCAAGAGTCAGACTCATAACCGACTGGGCTATCCAGGCGCCCCTTAGACGAGCATTCTAAATAACAGAAAGCTTTGGGGCACCTGGGTGGCTCAGTCAGTTAAGCATCTGACTTCGGCTCAGGTCGTGATCTCACAGCTTGTGAGTTCGAGCCCTGCATCGGGCTCTCGGAGCCTGGAGCCTGCTTCGGATTCTGTGTCTCCCTCTCTCTCTCTCTGCCCCTCCCCTGCTCACACTCTGTCTCTCTCTCTCTCAAAAAAAACAAACACAAATAAATAAATAAATAAATAAATAAATAAATAAATAAATAACAAAAAGCTTTGGTAATTTGTCCAGTATCATAAAAACAGTTACCCTTTCGAAGTCAGTATTTTGATTTATCTATTCTGGATTATATCCTCAAGTCATTTATTTCAGGAAGGATCCAAGGTAGTGTCATGGCAACAACAATGAATTATTCATATCCTATTGGGGCTGCTAAACTGTTTTCTAATATGGTTTTTCTTATTTTCATCTGTGAATAAAGCATTTGTGGTCTAATGTAATGAATGTAGATTTTGGAGCCAGTTGGACTTCAAATAGCATTTGAATCTGCTACTTTCTAGATTTGTGGCTGTAGCAGACAGAATTCTGGCCCACGTAGTCTTCACCCTGTGGTGTTACACCCCTAACTATGTTCTGTTACATGCCAAAAAAGACTTTGCAGATGTCATTGATGTTCTAAGCCAGTTGACCTTAAGATACAGGGATTGTCTAGATGGGCTTGCCTGAGTCAGATAAGATCCCTTTAAAGTGGGAGGTTTCTCTGGTTGGAGACAGAAGAGAGGCTTCAGAAGAAGTCAGAGAGATTAGAAGCATGATTCCATGTGCTGTTGCTGGCTTCCTGGGTGCCTAACACGTGTCACACAGAGTCTTAGGCATTTAGTAAATGGTGAATCTTGATGTTGATTAAATCTTGATGAGAAAGGCCCTTTCATCATGTAAAACTACTTGCAAATATGGCTACCAAAATTTGGGTTTCATAGTCATGATTCTCCATTCACTGGCCAACAACCTAGATGGACCCAACCGAAGTCCATTCTCTATGTTCCCAGTGGGCATCAGTGTGCATGATCCCACCCAAACACATTTTATTTCTCTGGTTATAGAAGACTTTTTTTTACTGCTTGTTCCTTACTCTGATGACATTCATTTACACATCTCTAAACGTTTATTTATTTTTGGGACAGAGAGAGACAGAGCATGAATGGGGGAGGGGCAGAGAGAGAGGGAGACACAGAATCGGAAGCAGGCTCCAGGCTCCGAGCCAACAGCCCAGAGCCTGACGCGGGGCTCGAACTCATGAACCGCGAGATCGTGACCTGAGCTGAAGTCGGACGCCCAACCAACTGAGCCACCCAGGCGCCCCCATTTACACATCTCTAATGTGGTGCGCTCAGTATAGACAACATTGTAAGCACCAAAAAGCACCTCATGGTTATGAGCCACATATATTTATATTTTGAATGACAATTTAGCAGTAAATAGCTTCTAATCCTTTGGGGGAAAGCCAGGATATATATCAATCATCAATTAACTTTCCATTCCCAGCCAAAAAAAAAAATGCATATAAAAATAGACAAAATACAGTAGCCTTGTTAAAATAGGACATCTTACCCATCTGGAAAATAGTCTCTGCCTTAAGTTCTATGCTATTTTGAGTAAACCAGTATATCACTGTTTACTGTACAAGTTCATCAATAGGTCAATTACTGAAATGCTGATTAAAAAGTGACCTTTGGGAACTCAACTTTGTTCTTAAGGCAATTTTTACTTAAACTAATATACCTGCTCTGAACTCACCTGTTTTGCAAATTCAAAATACGCATAAGATTTTGTTTTCTTATCTCAATGTACATCTAACAAGACAACTTTAGCAGGAAAATTCAAGGTGCTTTATAGTTCTATTCATCCATCCATCCTTCACTTTTTAAAATTGTTTGTTTGTTTGTTTGTTTGTTTTTGAGAGAAAGAGAGAGAGGTTGCTCACAATGGGGGAGGGGCCGAGAGAGAGGGGGAGACACCGAATCCAAAGCAGGCTCCAAGCTGTCAGCACAGAGTCCAGTCCTGGGCTTGAACTCACGAATTGTGAGATCATGGCATGAGCCCAAGTTAGATGTTCAACTAACTGAGCCACCCAGGCACCCCCCATCCTTCACTTTTAATTATTAGTAGCATTCGTATGTATTGAGCTATGATCTAAGCAAGGCAATATTTCCATTTTTTTTTTTCTGCCTTCAAGAGTTTCCAATCCACTAAGGAGCTGAGAGAGACACAAGTAATCATGGTACAAGGAATACAAGATAGACCTTGTATAGATCATCTCCCAGGGCTGAGTAAAGAACCATCCCATCCATGAGTAAGACTTGGAGGCAAATTCTTTATATAGCAGTGGAAAGATAACCCAACCATGATGTGCTATCATTCACTCTTCAAGTTACTTCAAGCAGGCAACTTCCCCTCCCTGGGCTCTGGTGCTTTTGAAAATGGAGGGAACTCTCCATGTAAAACAGGAGTGGTCCCTTGCTGCCCCAGGACCTCGTGGCCAGTCTACTTGTTGTCCCTTGGTCCTCACCCAACTGAGGAATCGGAAACAAGAAAGACAGAACTAAGAGACTGGGGAGGAACCTGGCTTCAGGCCTCTTTCTCTCTCCAGCCAGAGGCAAGAAACAGAGATTTGCAAAGAAGGGAAAAACACAACGTGGGAATTTCCCCGGGAGACCTCAGCAATGATGCAGAAATTAATACTGAAGTTTCACGATTTTCACATCAGAGGTCACTTGAATTCAGAACACAAATAATCTCATCTAGTCTTACCTTTACGCCTCAGGATATCGCTCAACACCTAACATTGCTGGAATTATGCTTACCAGAATTCATAAAACTATACACCTCCATCTCATCAGCTTATGTCCATTGAGTAGAAACTGGTACCTACACAGAATTTGAACCCAAATCGCTTCCTGGGTGTGGAAGGTCGGTCACTTCCTTACCCCTTCCCTAAATTTATCACCCATGTCTCACATCTATTCTCTGCAATATGAGATTCTCAGAAATGGAAGTGCCAGATGGCTTCTAAGACATATAATCACCATTTTTAACTTCAAATAAAATGAGTTTGAAGAAGCCTTTAACACTTTCGGTTCACTCTTCATTTTAATCCCCCAAATTACCCACTAATCCTAAAATGCGGGGGCCACTTAAAAGAAACACTAAGAATTTCAAATACACTAGGCAGGGCACAGACACCCATCACATCATGACTATGTACAACAGGGGCTGAGAACGTGAACTCAGAAGTCACACTGCGTGGGTCTGCAGCCCATGTTCGAGAAGAGGGGAATTAGAGCTCACTTGTTGCAGAGACGCATCTCAAAGAATTCGCGAACATATTTTTTAAAGTACCACACCACCCTACAGGATTATGGTCAAGAGTAAAGGAATCAGTTCACGTAAAACGCCTACGACACGTAACGAGAGCTTGATAAATACCAGCCCTTACAACTAGTTTTGTTATTCATGGCGTGTGCTTTGTGATCCAGGCCCTGTGATGTGTCCAGGAGAGCCAGAGGCAGAAAGAAACTTATGAGAGTCTGAGTCTGGAGCCACACCGTCCAAGCCAAGGATGAAGGCACACGTGGGGGAGAAGAACACCAGGAAGCAAAGACAAGGTCTACGTTACGTCAACCCCAAACGCCATCTTCCTTCTGGACTGGCCTTAATGTTTACGTCACTTCGAATTGTTGATATTCCCATCCAAAACCGTCCTCGCTGAGAAATCCTTAAACACTCACTGCTGTATTTTACATATTTGTTTAATCAGTAAGCTAAACCACTGCGACCAGCTGGTCACTTTTAGTCATGTGAATGGCCTCAGGAGAATCTATTGAATTAGTCCAAATTTCATAGCACCTACATTTAATGTATACATGCCAAGTGTCTGATGGGTCATTTTCTTCCTGGAGATTCAGTGGAAAACACAAATGGCATGTCATTCTCACTCCATAATAGTTTCATCATTTAAAGGGTCAGACAAGAAGAGTAGGAAAACACAATATAGTAGCTCCTTGCTAAGTATGCTCCTTAAACATATTTTCATTTCCTTGGGAATATTTGGTTTGGAAAAGAAAAAGAGCCACAGGATTTTTTAATAAATTAGGAAACATTCCTATGTGGAGTTTTAGTTAATTACGGAAACTCACACACTGCTAATTCCTAGCCATCTATCTTTGGGCAGACTCTTTAAATTTCTTGTTGGAGTCAGGATATTTTCTTTGGTTTGACATTAATGATATTTAAAAATTAATTTTTCACCCACAGGAAATATTAGTCTTTCGTTTGGGAGTCAATAAGATTCTTTTTCTCAGATAAATCATAGTGAGTCAGCCAGCTCTGAAACTCAAGATCCATAAATCATAAAATCATGAGATCGAAGGCATCTTAGGATCTCCAAGCCCCGTCCTCATATGGATAAGGATGCTGAATCCTCGAGAAGTGAACAAAATTGCCTCGAGTCACAACATGGAAAGGGCAGGCCGAAATCCACTTCCCCTTTCTACTTCCCTTATTTTGCAACTACACTATTACTGGACTTAGAAACGCATTCCAACTGTTGCTTTAAATACATAAAATTCTGAATTGAACTTTCATTATTAATCAGTAATGAAAATGGAAAAGAAACAGAAGCTGCTACATTCTTTTCTTTCCCTCTGCATCTAATGTTTGATGTCTCTGTCCGACCTGGGTGGACTTGACTTCCCCAGTGTTTGCAGCCCTTTAGGGAGGATTTCTCACTTTTTCCATTCCGAAGCGTCACAAATTAGAAGTTAGGAAAGTTGTGTGTTCTCAAGTCAAGGTCTTTAGCTGACAAGTCAGCCATTTAATTAACCATCAGATTTGCCTAAAAATGATTTGTGTCTTATAGCTTGGCCCTCCACCATTTGCTGCCTCCCCACCAAAAGATGATCAGCGCTACTCCTACGGTTGGCTGCCCCTCAAACACATTTGAAGACAACAGAGGATTTTGTAGCCTTATACCTACGCTCTTCACACTGTTGCTCTGCCCAGGGAACGCCATGAATAGCACTTATTAATCTTGTCGAAAGAATTTTGGCTTTGAACGTACAATGTGAGCTTCGGGGAACATCAGCTTTCACCTCTGTGTGTCCTTCTCAGGATTTCATCTCAGTATCTTAAAACGGGGGGAGGGTTTCTTACAAAGGAGAGCAATTTCCTTGTTGTACATCAACTTACTGAGTTTCTCTCTGGAAATCGTTGCCCAAATGGTTCACATTAGTTGATTCCCATTTCTCAGTTAATCATCTAGTCCACAGAGCCTTAACGCCGATGTTTCATATTTTAGGGTATCTTAGACTTTCTAGAGCAGCAACTTCTTTGTGTGCCTTGGAGATAATTCTTGTAATTAAAGAATATTGCATTTCTACAAAGCCATAGCCAAAGAGACACAAGGCTATGTCTCTGCCCTGTGGCTGTTTAAATGTTAAATTGATCAAGACCTATTTCACAATGTCCTCATGGAGTTAATAAGAAGCATGCTGTAGATAGATTCCCCAAGAAAGGGACGAAGGGGAAATTCACAGAAGTCTAATATTGGCTTGGCGAATATAATAAGTAAGGTTATGGGTAAAACCAAAGAAATGCCATCAAGCTGCAAAACTCAAAGGTATAGAAGCATCGTTTTTAAAACAATGAAGCCACTACAGTTATTCTTTTCCTAAGACATCATTCACCCCATCATGACTCAAACACGGGAAGTGGGAGAGGGCAGGATCGGGGAATCCCACTCTTAAACAAGGGTGGTGGGGTTGCGTTTTTATTCAATGAGATGAAGGAAAACAAATAAAACTTGCCTCCACATCCTGATTTACTGGAGCGACTGGAATTCAACCTCATTTATGTTGGGGGTTGAAAGAATGACGTTCATTCATGTCATATGAGGATTTAAGGGGCTAACGGTACCAGGAGATTCCGGGGAAAGGCTGCAGGCTTCAGTCTGCATGGTCCACTCAAATGCCAAGTGTGGGCACAAAAAAACCTTCACTGTGGTTTCTAAGGTTGTGGCCTTCACCCTTCATGAAACCACTTGCTTAACACCCATGTGTCATTCAGCAAATGCATCTCCTCTCTAGGAAGCCTTGGTTCCTAACATCACTTTTTTAAAATCAGATTTATTGAAATACAACCCATATATTATATAATTCATCCACTTAAAGTATATACTTCAATGGTTTTTAGTACATTCATAGATATGTGCAAACATCACCATGGCCAATTTAGGAGCATTTTAATCACCTCAGTAAGAAACCACATACCCATTAACAGTAACTCCTATCATCCTCCTTCAGTCACAAATATACCCTCAATCTCTATAGATTTTCCTATTGTGGCCTTTTGCATAAATGGAATCATACGGTAGATAATCTTTGTGACTGGCTTCTTTCATTTAGCCTATGATGTTTAAGGTTCATCCATGCTGGAGCGTATATCAGAACTTTGTTCCTTTTCATTACAGAATGCTATGCCCCTGAATGGACATACCACATTTTATTTCTCAGTTCATCGGTTGTTGGACATTTGGGTGGTTTCCACTTTTTGACTGTTGCACGAATGCTGCTATGACCACCCGTGTACAAGTTTTTGTGTGAACGTATGTTTTCACTTTTCTTGGATCTACACCTAAGAGGGAAATTGCTGGGTCGGATGGTAACTTCATGTTTAACATGTTGAGGAAGTGCCAGACTGTTCCAAAGTGGCTGCACCACTTTACATTTCTCCACATCCTTGCCAGTGCTTTTTTTATGTATTGTCTTTTTTTTTTTTTTTTTTTAATTTTAGCCATCCTAGTACGTGGGAAATAGTATGTCATTGTAGTTTTGGTTTTCATTTCCCTAATGACTCACGCTGAGCATATTTTTCCGTGCCTACCACATTTTGAAAGCCCCCAAAGCTTCTGCTGCCTTCTTCCTAAGTGAAGCTCTTTCCAGCATGGGCTTTCAAACCCCAGAGTCCCCTTCCCTTTTCAGGCACAAATACTTCTTATCTCTGGTGTGAGAATGTTTGAATCTTAGTTCTGAAAGCACAGCTTATTGAAGAAGGAAGTGAAGCATGGGCAAAGAGCACCTGCAAGGTGAGGAGACCCCCCCAGAGTGGTTTCCTGTGTGAAGTGGACCTTCAAAGCAGACACTGAGCGGATGGTCTTTACTGGTCGGCCAGAAATAGCACTACCCAAGCCGGAGGGTGATGCAGTGGGAGGACCCCAAAATGTCGGGACCCTCACGATTCTGTTTTCCCATGGCCTGGCCCCTTGCTAAGAAAAGCCCAAGGGCAAGTATTGCTCAATATTTCCCTTCACGCCGTGTTTAAACTCGCACCTGTGTTAAAAAAAAAAAAAAAAAAAAAAAAAAAAAAAGACTCCTGAGCGCAAGACAAACAGCACCAGAAAATTCTTGTGCAGATTAGCAATCAAAGTATTCCAGTTATAAAATTAGTGAGTCATGCTCTCTCTCTCTCTCTCTCTCTCAAAAGTAAATCAACATTAAAAAATAAAATAAAAAAAATAAAATTAGTAAGTGATGGAGATGAAAAGTACAGCATCGGGAATATAGTCAAAATATTGTAATAATGTTGTACGGTGACAGATGGTGATTACCTACCGTGTATTGTGGTGAGCATTGAGGAATGTATAGAATTGTCCAATCACAATGTTGCGCACCGGACACTAACATGTCAACTATACATTAATAACAAAATGTTTTTATTTTTATATACATATTTTATATATAATATAATATTGTGTGCGTGTGTGTGTGTGTGTGTGTGTGCTCAAAAACAGGATAATTGGTGATACAATAATTTGATTAAGGCCTGTTCAGAAAATTTTGAGGGGGCCCCTGGGTGGCTCTGTCTGTTAAGCATCAGACTCTTGATTTTGGTTCAGGTCATGATGTCACAGTTTATGAGTCCGAGCCCCACATCGGGCTTTGTGTTGACAATGCAGAGCCTGCTTGGGACTCTCTCTCTCCCTCTCTCTCCCTCCCCAACCCCTCTCTCTAAACAAATAAATAAATAAATATTTAAAATACCTTGAGGGGGAAAAAGAGAGAATCTGAGAGTGAATGAAGAGAGAAATGCTGTATATTTATTGCTTTGCTGTGTTATATCTGTGAAGAGAACTCCTTTCTTGAACGGGCTCGTAAGGAGCGAAAACCTTATAAATAGGTTTTATTTACCAAAAATATCTTGGGGTCCCTGGGTGGCTTAATCGGTAAGCGTCCGACTTCAGGTCATGATCTCATGGTTCGAGAGTTCGAGCCCCACATGGGGCTCTGTGCTGACAGCTCAGAGCCCGGAGCCTGCTTCGGATTCTGTGTCTCCCTCTCTCTCTGTTCCTCCCCCACTCACACTCTGTCTCCCTCTCAAAAATAAATAAAAATTTTTTAAAAATCTTTATAATAATTATTTTTCTCCAAAGCTTTTTGTCCTTAGCCAAATGCTTCCTGGGGTGAACTCATAAGATGAAGAGGGCTATATTCGTTTGTTCTGACTGCTATAACAAAGTACCACAGACTGGCTGGCCTAAACAACAGACATTTCTTTTCTCACAGTTCTAGAGGCTGCAAGTCTGAGATCAAAGTGTCTGCAGAGTAAGTTTCTTCTGCAACCTCTCTCCTTGGGCCGTCTTCCCCGGGCAACCTCACAGGGTCTTCCCCTGTGTGTGTGTGTGTGTGTGTGTGTCTGTGTGTGTGTGCTAACCTCCTCTTCTTATAAGGACACAAGTTGCTATGGTCTGAATAGCAAAATTCATACATTGAATGCTAAGCCCCAAGGTGATGGTATTAGCAGGTGGGGCCTTTGGAGGTCATTAGGTCCTGTATGTGGAGCTCTCATGAACGGGATTAGAGGCTCCGGAGAGGTTTTTCATCCTTCCCATCATGTGACGACACAGCGAGAAGATCATCTATAAAGCAGGAGGAGGACTCCCACAGACACCATATCTTGCCAGAGCCTTGATCTTGGACTTCCCAGTCTCTAGAACTGTGAGAAACAGCTTTCTGCTGTTTATAAGCCACCAGTCTATGGTGTTGTGTTAAAGTAAGCTGAGCAGACTAAAACCTCAGTCATATTCAGTTAGGGCCCACCCATATGCCTCTTATTACCTTAATTATCTCTTGAAAGGCCGTATCTTCAAATACAATCACATTCTGAGGTTTAATATTTCAGCATACGAATTTTGGAGGGACACAATGCATCCTATAACAAGAGTCGTGCAATAAATTACTGAAGTTACATAATACTATGGTATTATACAAACTGTGTTGACATTTATTACTTCATTCAATTCTAACAAAAAAGTCTATGATTTAGACATCTATTTTTAATAGAAAAAAAGGATGAAAATAGAAGCTCGGGGAGATTGAGAACGTTTTTCCAATTTTATTTGGCAAACCGGATACTTGTTTCTTAACATTTCAAAATACCCCAGTACCGGGGCGCTTGGGTGGCTCAGTCGGTAAGTCTCCAACTTCGACTCAGGTCATGTGCTCACAGTTCGTGGGTTCGAGCCCCGTGTTGGGCTCTGTGCTGACAGTTCAGATCCTGGAGCCTGCTTCGGACTCTGTGTCTCCCTCTCTCTTTGCCCTTTCCCCACTCCTGCTCTGTCTCTGTCTCTGTTTCTCTCTCTCAAAAATAAACATTTAAATTACGTTTTTAAAAAGAGAGTCCACTGTTTATTTTAAAACTATAAATTTTAAAATATATTTACTTTATTTATTACATAAATTTATTATGTTTTCATTACATAGAGAAAAGCTGGAACTACACTTAATGTTCACCAACAATAAATGGTCATGCATACTGTAAAATATTATACAGCCATCTAAAAAGAAAAAGATAGGGGCGCCTGGGTGGCTCAGTTGGTTAAGCGTCCGACTTCAGCTCAGGTCACGATCTCGCGGTCCGTGAGTTCGAGCCCCAAGTCAGGCTCTGGGCTGATGGTTCAGAGCCTGGAGCCTGCTTCCGATTCTGTGTCTCCCTCTCTCTCTGCCCCTCCCCCATTCATGCTCTGTCTCTCTCTGTCCCCAAAATAAATAAACGTTAAAAACAAAATTAAAGGGGCGCCTGGGTGGCGCAGTCGGTTAAGCGTCCGACTTCAGCCAGGTCACGATCTCGCGGTCCGGGAGTTCGAGCCCCGCGTCAGGCTCTGGGCTGAGGGCTCAGAGCCTGGAGCCTGTTTCCGATTCTGTGTCTCCCTCTCTCTCTGCCCCTCCCCCGTTCATACTCTGTCTCTCTCTGTCCCAAAAATAAATAAACGTTGAAAAAAAAAAATTAAAAAAAAAAATTAAAAAGAAAAAGATATATATGCATTGACCTAATCATAAGTCTATGATATACTAAATTAAAAAAATAAAGTTATTACAGTAAGCTGTGTTCCTTAAATAATTTTAAAGAATAAAGTCAAGAATAAAATTATATCTATAAAAATCTCATTTAGGGGCGCCTGGGTGGCGCAGTCGGTTAAGCGTCCGACTTCAGCCAGGTCACGATCTCGCGGTCCATGAGTTCGAGCCCCGCGTCAGGCTCTGGGCTGATGGCTCAGAGCCTGGAGCCTGTTTCCGATTCTGTGTCTCCCTCTCTCTCTGCCCCTCCCCCGTTCATGCTCTGTCTCTCTCTCTGTCCCAAAAATAAAATAAAAAAAACGTTGAAAAAAAAAATTAAAAAAAAAAAATCTCATTTAATTATAATTTTCAAGGGGGGTGGGAGGGAGGGGAGGGTGGGTGATGGGTACTGAGGAGGGAACCTTTCGGGATGAGCACTGGGTGTTGTATGGAAACCAATTTGACAATAAATTTCATATATTGAAAAAAAAATGATAATTTTCAGGGCACCTGGGTGGCTTAGTTAGTTAAGCGTCCAACTTTGTCTCGGGTCATAATCTCACGGTTTGTAGGTTCAGGCCCCACATTAGGCTCTGTGCTGACAGCTCAGAGCCTGGAGCCTGCTTCGGATTCTGTGTTTCCCTCTCTCTCTCTCTCTGTCTCTCCCCCACTTGTGCTCTCTCTCTCTCTCTCTCTCTCTCAAAAATAAATAAATAAATGTTAAAAGAACATTTGTAATTATAATTCAAAAAGTTAAAAACATAACACAAATATAGAGTCAAAGTGTGTCCCAATGCGGGGCTCGAGCTCATGAACCGTGAGATCATGACTTGAGCAGAAGTCAGACGCTTAACTGACTGAGCCACCCAGGCGCCCCAAAAGTGCTCAATGTTCTACTGAGCAATAAATAAATTCTTTTTGGTCATCTTCCTACACGACAGAAATCACCAGCGCTATTGACAGTTTGCTGCGACTTAACTACAACCCTCACAGAGTTGTAAAATATTCTCGTCAATAGTAAATACAAGTCACACGAAGGTCTACATCGCTGAAATATTCACCACTTCCCAGGGAGGCCTGCTGAGACAACTTTCAGCCCTTACTACAAGGACACCTAATAATCCCTTCTACCTATCTCCAATCTTTCAATAATTTTTTTACACTTTTCCTTGTTCTGTTAGATAACGAGCAACATTATTCCCTGAGACTCCAAGGGATTAAACCTAAAATACGAAACTGATAGAATAAAATTCTCTCTCTTCTCAACTATTAAAGTATAATTTACACGTAAAGTGAAGTCTACTTTACATACAAAGCCTATATCCCTCAACAAAAAGCAAACAATGCCAAAAATAATCAGAATTTTAGTTGCTGAAAAGATAAATACATACTACTAAGTCTCCATGATTTTTATAAACTCGATCAAGATATAAACCAGGCATCCTGTCTATCTAGTGTTGTGCCCTCTCCTAAGAGACAAGAGCTAAAAATCATCTTCCAGCCTGATTGCACTTGAGAGGAAGTCAGAAAAACCAGAGACTATTACACTGTAAACTCCGCAACAGTTTACCAACTTGTACAAAGTTCTGATGCCCTTTAAAGAGTACTTTTGCATCAGTTGGGAGCTCCTGCTGACAGTTTCTGAGAATAACATATAAATCAGAAGCTTTCGAATGAAGGTAAGGGAAAACCTAACTCAAAGTAGCTTTAAAAAATATTTGTTGGGCCATGTAAGTCTAAGTCCAGAGGTAATGTGGAATTCGGTTTGATCGAGGCTCTCTTTCTCTGTGATTGCCTCAGCCCTCTCCCGGCCTTAAAGCCATCTCCTTGTTGACACTCTGCTTAGGCTCCCTTCCCTGAGATCTCTGCACGTCTGCCTGTTTCACATTAGAAATGGTCTTCAAGTGACGCCGTCTCAAAGAAGTCTTCTATGAACTCCTAATCTAAGGAAGTTTCTTACTGCTCAGCACTATTCAATTAAACGAAGTTATTTTCATCAAAAGATATATCATTATCTGAACGTTCCTTGTTTTCTTATTTATCTATTGAACCTCATCACAACTAGAATATAAGATCAACGCGAGCAGGGCTGATCGATCTGTCTTGCTCACCCCTTATCGCCAGAGCATAGAACAGTGCCTGGCATTCAGTAAATGATCACTAAGTATTTACTGAGAGAGCGGGAAAAGGCACTATTACTCACCTTTCAGGAGTCAGTTCAGACATCTTCTCTCCAGAATCTCAAGGCAAAGTTTACAAAGATTTGAGGAAATTAAAAATATACCTCTCTCCATGTACGGTAGTAAAAATCTATGTACTGCAGAGAATGGCTCCATCATTGCCAGAAAGAGAGAGAAAGCACGAGAAAGGGAGAGAGGAAGGCAAGGAAGGAGGGAGGGAGGGAGGAAGAAATCATTATAATGTATTTATAGTTTTTATCAGGGCGGCCACTTTAAAAAATAGTAGTTACAATAGATGATTGGTATTACTATTTTTTTCTTTTTTTTATAGAATGTTAAGCTTTTTCAAGATATCCAATAGAAGAATTTTAGTATTTTTATAGTTGTCCTTTTTTTTTTCCTTATTATAAATCTCCCATCATACCAATTTCAATGGTGGAGTTTTGCCAACTAGGCGTAACTGTGGACTGTCATAGAAAGGTCAGCTTTCATTCAAACCAGGATAAAAACAATGAAAAGACCTTTTCTTAAAGATCTTTTTCCTTGAGGTCAATGCGGAGCTCCACACTGTCGAATAAAAAGGCCATGTTCTCCTGAATTCTCCTTTTCAAGCTCTATCATATTGAGCAGCTATTAAAATCCAAATTTGTTCTTCACCTTTTGCTATCTGTGGGTTTTAGGATTTTCCCCCCTGAGATCGAGTGCCAGGGGAAGAAAATCATTGCTGAAGTTTTTCAGGAGTACAACAGAGACATGTCTCGTTCAGCTCTTCCGTTGGTATCGAACAATGAACTGATCACATAATAAGCAGATACATTTTCTACCGCTAGTCAGTGCAGCTAAATCTCCTGTCCTTACTCCTCTTAAAAGGAGCGTTGTCGTGTACAAGCAGCTTCTTTCCCTATAAATTCACAGGAGGGAAGGCCGCGTAACAAACGGCGCCTGATGAAACTACATGACGTCAACATGCAACAGGAATTGGGCGGACGTCAATCCGTTTTCCAGTCTCTTCCAATTTCTGTGGCCTAATTCACTCTTTTCGTTTCTTTGCGTGATTCTTCATCCCGCTGTCTTCATTACGATCCAAACCTAGTGGCCACAAGGGACAGCGCCTCCCCTGACCTCAGCCCCTCAGGTGCTTCCGCTCCATGGTTTGTTCTCATTGCCCACCTAGGGAACAATGCGAATGTCTTCTTTAATTGTGGCGTCCGTCGCTGATCTCACAATGGCAAATTCGTTCAGCCTCTTTTAAGGAAGTCTACCCACCCTGGCTCCATGTTCTCCCTGTCAATTCATGGCCTCACCTCTTACTTTAAGCAGAAACATCAAGCTTGTTCGAATACCAGCATCATCTGCCTCTTCTTCACTATCTTTT